>NC_090802.1:5178060-5484726 GCF_036512215.1 Solanum lycopersicum | reverse complement strand
TACATTTCTCTTTCACGCTTGTCATTCCATAGCTTAACCTCCATTTGAGTTTTCAAGTATATTTGAAATAGGAAACCTTTTACAATAGGGTTGGAGAAGAGAATGGGACACGCGCAAAGATGCTAATCTTTGTCACTGCAAAAACATCACAACCTAAGATTACATTGCTGCTATGACTAACAAATCGTAGAACCATAAAGACCAGATATCTAGATGAGTTTAATTTTAAGTTTATGGGACTGTATGCATACAACGGTCAAGACACATCCTTAGTATTCATGTAAAATTTCACTATGATTGAGAAAAAGTAATAGTTATCTTCAATCAGAACGTATAGTAGACTAAGACCTTTCACGCACACCCCACAACTACTGTATATACTCCCTAATTTTTTCTAGTTGTGAGAACTTCCTGAGCTTAATGACAAATGCAAAGACCGTCTGTTCAGAAACTAAAGGAATTCCTAACATGCCTGAAAGTTGAAAGATGCTTTGCTTCGGCCCTGGTTAGATAGAGAATGATTTCTATAAGTCAGTAGGATACAACAAATATTTGAATCACCAAATTATGTTTTCCTAATGACATAAGAGAAGTACAAGTTGATATAGCTTATCAGAGCGGATTTTTTGATTGAAAAAATCCTTCTCAATTTTATTTATAATTTATAACAAAAATTAGGACCATGACCCTACAAATCAGAAAATAACAACTTTCAATGTGGCAGTCTTATCTTTTATAAACTAATGCCAATTCGGAGAAACGCAATGATGAAGCAGTGCGAGAACAGGGGAGAAAGGTAGACGGAAAACCCTAATGCTTGGCCAAGGCCCTCCTACTACTTTAATGAAGTCCATCCAATTTCAACACAGCGTAATGAGAAGCAAGATGAACGAACATAGACACACAGATAACTAGATTATCATGATCAGATGAACCAAATCAACTCACTTAAACCTTGTGCAAGTATTTTCTCTCTTCAGCTCAAACTTTCCTCTTTTCTCCATTTTTCCATGAGTATAGTGAAGCACACAAATGATCTCAATCAACTTTCACATGAATGAGTATATAAGAGACATACTTGACACTTCATTAGACAAGTTTTTACACTTCCTTGTTTCTTATTTCTTTTTTTCTCTTCTACCCATATCCCTCTTTCCTATATCAATTTTATAGCAAGTTTATCTCTTAAGCTCATTGCATTGGATCTTCTTGATCTTCTTTCTCAAGAGAAGGTCTTTAACACGTGAATTACGAGACTTCATGCAAGGGTGCACAATAGAACTTCAAGCTTTTAGTAGCAAAATTAAAAGGAAAAGTGTATAACATCCCCTAGACACACTGAAATTGAAACTACAACACATGACACTTCGTCATAGTGGAGGAAACTCAACGAACTCCTATTAACATCAGCCAAATTGAATTACTGAAACCTTGTTTAGGGCAAAATGAAAGCATTTACAGCTGCAGATATACATAAACTTATCTGCAGCTATTTCTATCTTCATCCACTAACTTACAAAAACATGAACCCTACTCAAAATGTGATTATACAATATAGATGCAAACATCAGTGCACTGATGAACTTGATAAAAAGACAGAAATCAAAATCCCAAAACACCCATTAGCGAAAATGTATTGAAATCAAATCTTGAATCCCACTCTAAATATGAATATATACAATATAAACATCAGTGCATTATTGAACTTGATCAAAAGACAGAAATCAAAAACCCAAACCACTCATTAGTGAGAAATGCATGAGATCTAATCTTGAATCCTACTCTAAATATGAATACATACTTTATAAATGCAAGCATCAATGCATTGTTGAACTTGATAACAACACATCAAAATCCCAAAAAAAAAAAAGAACATGAGCAAGAAATGCATGTAATCAACCACCCATTAGTGAGAAATGTATGAAATCAACCCTCTCCCACCCCCCACTCCACACACACTTAAAAAAAGCTCACAAATCTATCGATAAGGAAATAGACCTTTCGGTCTAACTCAACCCCAATACGTTGTTAATAGAATAGACATCTAGAGCATGGAGAATATAAGATACCATGATAAAGTAAGGAACTTTCGACCTCACTCAAACCAAAACTTAGCTCAAAAAGAAGGAAATCGTATCCCACCCGATATTAGATAGTGTGATTGAATTGCAAAAAATAGAAAACAACTTGCATATAATTTCAAAACAACAAAAAGCAAAGAGATTCAGAAAAAACCAAATAAATAAATAAGCATGACGAAGTAACAAGAATACGAATTACAAGCTTAAATTGAAAGAATCCAGCTAAAGTCTACCTCAAAGATCACTCTAGAGTTACAAAACAGACAAAAATAAAACACTCCCATAGAATTTAAAAACAACCCCAAAACAACAAAGACCAAGTAGATTCAGAAAAACCCAATTCGAGTATAAGCCAGACAAGTAAGAAGAAAAACGATTACAAGCTTAAATTGCAAAAAAGAAAAATAACCCAGCTGAAATTTACCTCAAAGATCATGAACATGGCAGATAAGAGCTGCAAAACAGAAAAAAAAAACCCAAATTAACAAAAACCAAGCAGATTCAGAAAAACCCAAATCGAGAATAAACAAGACAAGCAACAAGAAAAAGGGATTAACAAGCTTAAATTGAGAAAAAAAACAAATAAAATTTACCTCAAAAGATGAATAACATGGCAAGCACTGAACCAAAAACAAAAATAAAATCTGAGCAGGTGAAAAAAATGATTATGCAAAGAGCAAAGTATGAAAAAGAGAGAAGATAGAGACGTATGTACAGAGAGAAGAAATGGAAGACGCGGCTTTGAATAATGGGAAGTGTGTTGCAGGCATCCAAAAATATGAGAAGAAGATTTCTTTCATTTTATTTTCTTTTATTCTTTTTTTGCTTGGGTAATAAATAGTTTGCGTGTGGAATTAAAAAAATATATATTTTTATTTCAATAAATTTATTATACTAATAAAAGATCTCCTCAACCCAAAAGCGTGAATCGAACTGAAATCGATAATTCCAATCGAAAAAAAGTTACTTAGTTTTTCAATAGCCGATTTTGATTTTTTTTTTGTCATAGGTTCTTAATCAATAGTCCGATGGTAAATTAAATAATTATATTTGTATTATATTTGATTTAGGGTTTAGTTTTCTACTTTTATTATAGTTGTCCCAGAACTCTTGATTATTCTATAATGTGAAATTGATTGTTTTTTAGTACGATGTAATTTTTGAACGCATGTGCATGGTTCATTTGATTTGTCACCTTATTTTAAATTGATTTTTAATATTTTTTTATGTCAAACCTTAACGAGAAAACTGATAACGGTCATTAACCGATAAATCAATAACCAATAAGTTGATACTTTAATGATTCTATAACTGTTTAGCATCTCTACAAATCGATAACTAATAAGTGAAACCGATCGATACGTAACTCTATGTATAGTAATGGATATTTCATACACTTTTCGTCCCTATTTACTTGTGAAATATTTTCTAATTTGATTTCCTTTGATATATAAAGGAAAAATAATTTTTTTTTCTTATTATACCCTTAATTTATTAACTGAGTTAACGTCCTTGAAATATGTATTAAATAAATATATCTGAAATTATATTGATTAATAAGGATAAAATGATAAACTCACTATACAATTTATTGTTTTTTAAATAGGTAAGTCTAGTGAAAATTTGACAAGTAAAAAGAGACGGAAGGAGTAAGAGAGATTAGGGATTGAATTCTTGGTGCTGAGTTTGGAGTATAAGCCTTTTAAAATATGGCGTTAAAATGAATAGCGTACAGATAACTAAGGAATCGTTTGATAGTTGGATAGAAACAAGTTATTCATGTACTACATTCCTAATCATTTGTCCAATTTTGAATTGACATGTCTATTAAGAAAAAAATTATTGACACAGTAAGTTTAACATTTTTATTTTCATTATTTATGAAGTGGATAAATTAAAATTTTAAGATTTTCAAAAAATTCTACCTTTTCCAAAATTAATTAATTGAGGGTATACTAATTAAAAAGAAATTGTCTTTTCTTGATTTGTTAAAGTGAACAAGTACAACAAAAAAATTGAATGAATGATCAAGGACATAGAGTGTTATTTGTATATTACTTATACGATATTTGTTAGATAGATAGGAAATAAACTATTTATGTATAAAATTAGTATGAAGTTCGGTTGGCAATTTAGAAACATGCACAATTAATACATGTATAAGTTATGAAAAAATATGTATATTATTTTATACAAAATAGAAGGTGGAATGACTAATATGAGGTTGTTTGTTAGCTGATTTGAGGATAAGTTATAAAAGAATAAAATCGTGCATATAGTTATAACATGTTTGATAGTTGATTACGAGATAAACTATTCATGTGTAAAATTAATATGTTGTTTGAGCTTGCAATTTAAAAATTCATATAATTAATACATGGATAAGTTATAAGGAAGTCTATGTTTATTTTATACAGGATAGAAGGTGAGAAAACTAATATCAATATAAAATAATACATAAACTTTTTCATAATTAATCTCTACATTATTAATACATGTATAACTCTACTAAAGTTATACTTTTCTTCTTCTTCTTCTTTTTTGGATAAATAAGGATAATATATTAATAATTAATATGCATCATTACAAGATAGTAATAACACGATCAATAATTGTTTGAGAGGTAAACTAGAAATAATATTTTTACAATATTTCGTAGAAGACAAATAACTTATAAACCATATAAAAAGAGTTCCTACTTTGTCTGATTTAAAAGAATCACATAACTTCAAAGTAAGTGATAATAGATTTTAGTCCCTCTTTGACTCATGCATCTATCACTTATAAGTTACCAAAAATATTATATAATGATATTTTGAATCGTATGACCATAAAAGAAATAGCAAGTGATAATAGATTTTTGATAACATATTTTCTCATTATATTTGAAATTAAACACAGAGATTGAAATATGTATAAATTAAACCAAATACAATTTCATTTTTCTAACAACGCTCTCACCTTTTTATTTCTTTGATGATTTAGCGATTATAAAATATTATTCATAACATTATTAGAAAACACAAATATTTTTTATTGTACATGTTATGACCCGATTTCGAAAACTAAAGATTTTCTTAATCGATTTCACTACTTTGGTAATTTTGTTAAGTTTTTTTTTTTGGGAAAAATTATTATAATTTGAAAGTTGCCACTTAATTTTTTAAGAAAAAAAATAAGAAAACCAATTAAAAGGGAATTTTTGAAAGAAAACATTTAAACAAATCAGAGTCTGGTAAGGGTTCAACTAATTCTCCAAGGAAGGGTTTAGGCATCTTGGAGAATTCGTTAGCGTGTGGTTGACTGACAGATTTGAAAGTTTGGTTAATTTTATAGAGAATTTAAATTACTAAAAAGAGACATGTTGAAAACTTGAATGAAAATCTTTTGATACTTTTAAAAATCTCTAGATAAATCTAACTAGAAACATTTATCCATTGTCAAGTTCTGAACATACAATTAATTCAAACTCACCAACATGGATCAAGGGACCTTGTTTAATAATTATGAAAGGATATAGATTATCCTTAAGTCATTCATACAAAGTCTTAAGTTAAATTAAAACACAACTAATTTATTTTAAAAAACTTAAAAATTTTATTCTATTCAAAAATTTGATTTAAATAGTTAATTTAACGCATAAACATAGATTCAAAGTTAATTATCAACTATGAAAGAATATGAATAATTCTCAAGTTAGTCTAAAAGCTTAAATTGCCTAACTTAAAGAATTTGAAAACTTGGCAAAACGAAATAGAAAACTTCTCCAAGAATTCATCTAAATAGACAAAAATAAAATGTTAAAAGTTAGCGATAATCCAACACATATTCACAAATAAAGCAAATAACTAAATAAAATAAAGAGCGGATGAAAAGGGAATTTGGCCCCTTTCTGACTCTTGCCGCCATTGCTGCGATCAAATAAATTGGACAAGGGGATGAGTCTTGAAACCTGAGAGAACCCCTAAAGGTTTGGGAAATCTTAGTTCAATAGTTTAGTTTTTGTGGTTGTTCGAGTTGAAAGAGGTGGTGGAGTCGTCCTCTCAACTCGTCGTTTCCGTTAGCTGCTCAAAACCAGGTAATCTTCTTTTTATACAAATTTCTAGCTCCGTTTTCTTTTTTTAATTTATCATTCGTGTTCTATGTCTATATAGTACTTCTCATATCCCTATTTAATTGTCCACTTTAGAAATGACACACATATTAAGATAGCAATAATTAGCATGATGAAGTTATAATTTTACCCTTATTAATTATGATTTTCAAAAATGATGAATTAAAACTTGAAAATTTTCAAAAAGTTCAAGAGGGTATAATAGGAAAAAAATTGTCCTTTCTTGATTCGTCAAAATAGACAAGTAAATAGAAACAACTAAAAGAGAAAATATGAACAAATAAATAGAAACAAAGAGAGTAATTTAATTACATATTTTTTAGGAAGCTCAAATGTTATGTTTCTTTTTTGATTTGATTAGTGTGAATGTTCATAAATATGACTCTTGCCGCCATTAACTGCATATTCACACTAATCAAATCAAACTATATAGACATACAACACGAATAATAAATTTTTTAAAAAAATGGAGCTAGAAATTTGTATCGAAAGAAAATTACCTAGTTCTGAACAGCGAATCAAAACGGTGAGTTGAGAAGACGACTCCACAACCTCTTTCAACTCGAACAATCATAACAGTTAAACTATTGAACCAAGATTTCTCAAAACCTTAAAGGTACTCTCGGGTTTTAAAACTCGTCCCCTTAAACAGTGAATGAAGAATATTTAAATAGGAAAGATTCTAGGTCGAATTTGAGGGGGGAAACGATGTGGAAATTTTAGTTCAAAATTTGAAATTTCAAAGGGATAAAGGACGAGCTGGAATTTGTCCCAAATTTTAGTTCAAGATTTTGTTGAATATTTTGGTGGGAAATGGGCCCAAAATTGGTTTGGGTTGCTCGATAGGTAAAAAAGGGCCAAGAAATTTGGCTAACAACTAAATAAGATGAATTAATATTAGTTTACGAGTTTTTTTATCTTAACAAAATAAGAATAGTTAACGTAATTATAAATTAAATAATTTAAAATTATAATCATGATTTAAATTAAATTAATTTAATAAAATATTTATTAAAATATTAAAATCTTTTTGAGATGATTTTCGATAAAATAAATAATGTAATGGGCAATAAAGCACCTTTTATGAATAGACCCAGGTTTTCTATTAGTGTCATCTATGGAAAAAAAATAAAGAAAATAGAAATCCCACCTTTTAATTTATTTATTTTCATTATCTCCTTATAAGTTTTATAAATTGTCAATATCTCTCATTTTTCTCTTGAGTCAAAAACGATATTAATATATCTGACACTTCATTTATGTTTTCGACTCTCTTTTTAACGAATCAACAGTTTGATTATTTGGCCATTAATGTATTTGGACCTTCCATTAATGGATCCAATCCTCTTTTTAATGTATCAACGCATGTAGTCGACCCTCTTTATAATATATCATCGCTTTGGTTATTAATGTATTCGAACCTTCCAATAATGTATCCATTTGAGAAATTTTTATAATTATAAACTTTTAAGGGATAATTTATAGTTTTACTTAAAATATGTGATTTCTATTATTTTATCAAATAACAATAACTTTATAATTATCTAAACTTTAAATCATTACAATAAATAGTCAATTGATTTTATATCCCAAAGTATTTATGGATAATTTTCTACCATCAGTGTCATCAACGGAAAAAAACAGTAACTTTATAATTATCTTTAAGTTTTAATAATCACAATATGTAGTCAACGGATTCTATATCCAAATATTTATACATGATTTTCTTCCTTCAGTGTTATCGATGGAATAAAACAATAACTTTAAAATTTTCTTAAAGTTTCAATAATTACAATATGTAGTCGACAAATTGTTTGTAAATACTCTCGACCAATGTGTTTACTATTTAATCATACTATCAAAGTATATGTATAATCTAACCATATAAAAGAGAAAGAAGCAGTGTTTTCGTAAAAAAAATACTACTCAAATATACCATTAGAGTATATATATACTCTGTTGATATCAAGGAAGAACAAATAGTCATTGTTTAATTATTGTTTGATAATATCATAGTTTATAGTTTAGATATCATCTGAGTATATATGTATATATATAAATACTTCGATAATATAAAAGGTGAAGAAGCAGTGATTCAGTGAATAGAATAAGGCGGCCATCAAGTAAATAGTTTGATTGTAGGTTCAATCTGGATAAATATATCAAGTTGGGTCTAATTTTGGGTAAATACTTTGTTTAATGGATACAGAAATATACACTTTTTTGTTTCACTTATATCCATTATCTCCTATCACTTTGAAAAATCTCTAAAATCTCTTTATTTATTTAATGTATTTGAGCTGCATATTAATGTATACGAGCTAGTTTTAATGTATTCGAGCTACATGTTAATATATGCGAACCAATATTTAATATATCTGAATTACATATTAATGTATTCGAGCTTCAATTATTGTATCTTTTTTTTTTAATTTTAAAGGAATTAATATAATGAAAAACTTATATTAGAGATAGATTATAATTTTATATTAAAACTATAAAATTTATATAATTTACGCTTGTTTTTTGATGAGTCCTATTTGTGAAGCTTTTCCTAAACCTATACCTGACATTATTTTTTAATTAATAATTACTTCAGATCTGTCTCCTACTCACCTCTCTTTTCTTTCATTTTCTTACTCCTAATGCATCTAATTCTCAAAACATAATTAAATAATTAATACATTTGATTGGAAAAAAATGATAAATACATTTTCTGTTAAAAATAACTTAAACACACATATAAAATTGTCAATATTAAAAATAAACTTATTTTTCAGTATATTTAATAGAATCAAATTAACTCAAAATACAAACTAATTTACTTAAGCATATAAATTGATTTGATAAGATTATTTTTGTTTTGATTTTTGATCTTATTTTGAAATTACACATACTTATTCTTTCACCATAACTATATCTAAATATAAGAATGACAATGAGACAAAATATGACATTGAGTGGCAGACTCATAAAACGAAATTTAAGTCTTTTAAATCAAAACTTACAACGCTTAATTTATTTTCAAGAATCAATCACTTCTATATAATTTTAAATTAACTATTCATTATATTATTAATATTATTATTATAATAATAAATAATATAAATTTTCACTCTTAATATTGTTAGAATTCATTTCTCGTGTCTTTACGTACATTCAGTTATAATATATATTTTTCAATATTTTTCTATTAAATATTTTAAGAAATTATAACTTAAATTAAGAAAAATAACGAATACTTTCTGTTAAGAGAATGACAATAAATATGTGTTAGAATTCATTTTTCTGGGGTCAATTATTTTTTAAAAGAGATAAGAGTAGTATGTGTTATAAATTTATTGAACTAATTGTTCATTTGATATATTCATGAATTACTTGAATTCATGTATGTATATTTATCATCAATTGTGGACTGTGCATAATTAGGTACCTATTTATTTGGTGACCTTTGGGAGTGATGTCTCATCACTTTAAATAGAGATATCACTCACCATTTGATATACACTTGAATAAGAAGAAAAGTCTTCTTTCATCCATCTTACTTCTATTGTCTTCTTCTCACTATATCATATTATGAGCACGTTATCATCACGAGACTCTAGCCAATTGAGATTGAGTTTTAATTTTTCTTTAACTCATGTTTTGGTTGATCTCGTTATAAGAATCAAGGTATTATAATCAGGTATGTATTTTTTAAAATATTTTTATTATTTAGAATATAATAGTATTCAATCGCTAACAATTATCAGTTGCAAAGGCATATACAACTATAAGTTGAATGTGACATGCTATACAAAACTTCTTAAATGGAAGAAGGTATATAAAATTTTAATAGCATGAGTTTGAGTATTATTTTGATTGTTTTGAAAGACTCAAATGGTTAGTCATGTTGTTCTTCGCTCTATTATAGTGTTGGTTAAGGGTAAGACGATGGATTCAAGCCCCATCGTACCAATAAGGGTAAGACGATGGATTCAAGCCCCATCGTACCAATAAGGGTAAGACGATGGATTCAAGTCCCATCGCACCAAAAAGGGTAAGACATCATGTTAAAGCCCGAATGCACATAATGAAAAATATTTGAGGATAAGACGATAGATTCAAATTCTATCACACCAAAAGGGTAAGACATCAATTTGAGTTTTTGATGCGCGTGATGATAATGTATTGGGTTCAAGTCCCTATGGCCTAATGTGTCTTGTATGGATAAGACATTGAGTTTGAGTCTCAATGCACCATAGTGGTGATAAAATGATGATTAAGGCAAAAATAATATATTTGTGATGAAAAGTCTTGAAATTCATCATATTGAATTTGCTCCATCCTTGAAAAAATTGTGATAGCAACATGTGATAACTTTGAAATCCGCCTATTGACTTGCTCCATTCAATCATATGAATGTGGTAGCAGTAAATAATTAGTACGGAAGATGACAAATGATTAACGATATGAAAAAGTGTGTGAAGGGACGAAATTATAATAGTCATCATTGTAGTAATTTTTAAAGGAAGAATACTATGGGTTCTCCAAATAGTCCTTCAAAATGTGAAGGCAATTTTTATTATTAAAATGATACGAAAGGTCATTGGACTTATGAATTTTATCGACTCAATAATTTGACAAGTTTATAAATCCTCCATCAAAGGACTAAAAGATAAAGTGATAATACACTTGATCTTTCAAAGTGATGTTGAGGTGTGTCATGGAAATATGATGAATTTAAAATCATGATAATGTGCTTATAATGTAAATTTATGAAGTACATGTAAATGATTAGTCTATTTCTTGAAGCAAATGTGACTTGTTATGAGTATCGCGAATGCTCGACCATTCTATAAGAGAATGGGTCAAGATGTGATAAAATCATTATGGGTTGGATGTATGCCAACTTACCTCTATGGGAGGTTTGAAAAAAAAAGATATATGTCAAACTCAACTCTACGGGAGGTTTGAGAGGAAACAAATTTATTTGGTAGAAATGATTTAATGATATTGTACGTTTATATGTCACTATGGTATATTTATTGTGAACTACTGAAAGGGCAAAATTAAAGAAAGAAATAGTTTTTGCCTGTAAGGGTTGTGGTCATTATTGTGTAGTTATGCAAATTTGTCATTGGTTGTGTACCTATGGTATAACAAAAGTAAAGCAAGAAAGATGTCTTGCTCGTAATGATTTTGACCATGACAATAATAATATAATTTCCTCCTTGAAGGAGATGCTCACCATGGGAATGATGTCATGCAATATGTGATAGTACACAAAATTAATAGCAAGCTCTAACGAGTTGTGTTTATTATCAGATGAATAATAATGGGATTGTAGTAAGTCTCAAAAGAAACTTTTTAAGTTTCGGATGAATTGAAAATAAATATGGAGACAATAAATCACTACAACCGAAAAGGGTTATAAATATTTATGTAAAAGATTACCCCACTTTTCCTCTTGTTTGTTGCTGACAAACATGAACATGCTGATGAAATCACATACAAAAGTAAATTATACGTGTAATGAAATAAATATCAGTTGGCATGACCAGTTGACCATTATGGTTTGGATGTGATGCAAATATAATTGAGAATTTATGTGGCTTATATGATTAAGAAATAAAAGATTCTTCAAGAATTCTCTTGTGTTGCCTGTTTTCATTGTACCAGCTAAGGTTGAGATTGTAATCCCCTGAAGTTTTTGGAACATATAAAAAGGTGAATCTGGACCCATTTACCTGCCATGTGAATCATTTGCAACTATATGATGGATGCATCAATGCGATGATCACATGTGCTTTGGTGTCAACTTACAAATTGGTGTTTGCAAGGTTGTTTGCTCAAATTGTTGAATTAAGAGCACAATTCCAAATTATGAAATTATATTGATAATACTGGTTAATTTAACACAAATTGTATGCCTCAAATTATAGGTAAATCATAGTTATGAGAACAAAGCTCCCTAATAAGATTAAGTATGAGATAATTTAACAGGTAGCAACACATATATGCATCAAGCCAACAAGTTTTTTCTATTAAAATTGATTCAGGGTCAAGAACCAAATAATTTTTTCATCTAAAATGTTGAATGTGCGGTTATGATTTTAATTGCTCTAATACGCACAAAGATGAATTCGCAACTGAAAATTATGTATGAGGTTTATTATGAATTATCTAGATCCTCTTTATAAGAAAATGTGAACTTGAAGTTCAAGTGATAATTCATTTGCATAATGTTGCAAATCTATTGCCAGATGAATTTACTGACCCTATGATATAATTCAGCTGCAAATGCTCCAATGTGAAGTTCTTGAAGAACAGAGTCTATGATACATCGTAAAGCGTAATAGGCCAATCAATTCCAAATATAAAATTTCTTGAAAAAATAAAAGGAGCAAATGATCAATATGGTCATGATAATGAGACATATGCTATAAAAGAGTACATTGACATAATACTCCATAAAACCTCGAAAAAGGTTCAGGTAATTGAAAAATAATGAAAAATGAAGAGATCTCGATAAGTTATATCTTGTTGAAATCGATACCAAATAACTATCGACGGTATCTTTGATATAAGGTAGCGCTTAAAGATATAAATTATGACGAGGATCTTGAATTCAAATTTGTCATAGAGTGGGACACATAAATGGTTGGTCAAGTAAAATGTATAATTCAAGTATATTTTATTTAACTTAGAAAAGTGACGTTTTGGACTGATAATCCATAAATCAAGGTATAATATTAGTGAGGTACAAATAAATTATTATGTGATAGTATAACCGTAAGATATCAAGTAGGGTTTGTGCCTTAGGGCATAAAGGTTTGTCGAAAAAATTCTGATAATATTGGAGATGTTTTCTCCTATGGTTAACGCGACGAGGTTTGTTTTGATCTAGCAACATATGAAAAACTTGAATGCATGTAATAAATAATTGTAATGTCTAGCTAGACAATGAAGGTTATATGAAAATCCTTGAAGCAATTGAGGTGTCTGAAGCATATAAAAGTTTGAAGGAAACTTTTTCAATAAAGCTTCAAAAATCCTAATATATATTGAAATAATCAAGGAAGAGCTTTTAAAAGTTGTTGAGTGTTTGAAATGGTGAAAAGGTCTTGGTAAGACATAATATTGTCTTGACCTACAGATTGATAATTTGACGAACTTAGATGCAATTTTATATGGACAAATCACATTCATTGAGTACCCAATGATTATGAGATCGTATGAAATAAATGATGATTCATTTTGATCTCAAGAGAAGGATGAAAAGCTTCTTGGTGATGAAACTCCATATCTTTTGGTGCAATCAGGGTACTAATGCATCTTGCTAACAATACTTGACCAGATATCTGTTTTGCAGTAAATTGGTAGGATTCGGTTCCTCCCCGACAAAAGGATATTGAAATGGTATTATGTATATACTTGAATATCTTTGAAGGACTATAGACATGGGTTCATTCTTTTTCGAAGAATTCAAATCAGAGCTGATTGGTTACGCACATGCAGAATATTTATCTGATCCGCATAAAGCATGATCTCAACTACGCTATTTGTTTGCATATGGAGGCACAATAATATTCTGGCGATCAATGAAGCAAATGTTGCTATGCAGAAATAAAAGCCCTCCATGAAGCAAGTCGAGAGTGCGTCTGGTTGAGATAAATAACCCACCATATTCAGGAAATGTGTGATTTTTCTTTGAAAAAGAATATATCAACCAGAATGTACGAAGATTGAAGACATCATTTCAAGAAATGTTTTAATCAGGGGGAGTACTGTTACCTTAATTGCAGGAATAAACTAAGATTCGAGGATTGAAAGAAGTAACTGCTAAAGAACAGTTAAGAACAATGAAAAAACAGAGAAGAAGAGAAGAAAGGAAGATGTAGATTTTAAGAGAGAAATGAGTTGTATTGTATATTCATGCCGAAACTCCTTTACAATTCAGAACTATATAGGATTTACAATTGAATTAGTTGAAAGGAAAATATCTACTAACTGTTTCAACAGTAGTCTTAACAACTTTAACTAACTCGGTATTAACTAACTAATTTCTGACGTGGCTCAACTAATTTCCTGAATTTCTGTTATTCATCCTAATTTCAAATATGTGTAACAATACTCCCTTTACCAAACAGATCCTTGTCCTCAAGGATCAAACTGAGGAAATCTGACCTTCAATGCATTGTAAAACTCCCAAGTTGCATCCTCCGCTGGCAACCCTTCCCATTTAACTAGAACTTGGGCTACAGCTTTATTGCCTTTTTTCACCATTCTTCTTTGTAAAATAACCTCAGGCACAGGACAATGAAGGTTAGCAATATTAAGTACAAGAGGGTAGGAAATGCGATCAGGAACTTCATGGCATTTCTTCAATAGTGATACATGGACAGTAGGATGAATTTTCACTGAATCTGGAAATAGCAATGTGTAAGACACTGGTCCAACTCTTTTGAGCACTTGAAATGGACCATAATACCTTGCAGCAAGTTTGTGAAATTGTTGACCTGACACAGTTGTCTGTTTATATGGCTGAATTTTGAAATACACCCAATCACCAACTTTAAACACCATGTCACTTCTATGAAAATCTGCCTCCTGCTTCATCCAAAGTTGTGCCCTCAACATATGGTGCCTAAGTAGTTGTAGCTTCAATTCCCTGTTGAGCAATGTATTATCTACCTCAGCTGAATTTGATTCTCCTGGTAGGTATGGTAGATGTAAAGGTGGTGGTGGTCTTCCATAGAGTGCCCCATAGGGAGTAGTCTGTATAGCAGAATGATAAGAGGTGTTGTACCAATACTCTGCCACGGCTAAGCAAGAAAACCAATTGGTAGCATCCTCATAACAGAAACACCTTAAGTAAGTCTCTAGGCACCTGTTCAACACTTCAGTCTGGCTATCAGATTGAGGATGGTAGGCTGATGAAGTGTTTATTTGAACTCCTTGGATAGTAAACAAGTCCTGCCAAAAAGAACTCAAAAACACAGCATCCCTATCACTTGTGATTGCATCAGGTAGTCCATGTAGCCTTACAACAGTATCCATAAATACCCCAGCTATAGATTTGGCAGTATAAGGATGTTTGAGATAGGGGTGGGCATTCGGTATTTCGGTTCAGTTCGGTTTTTTTTTGGTTTTTTTAGTTTTTGGTTTTTGTAAATTGCGTACCGAATACCAAACCGAAATATTTTGGTTCGGTTCGGTTTTTGTTAATTCGGTTCAGTTTTTATTAATTCGGTTCGGTTTTTATTTCGGTTTTTTAATGGGCCAAACTGTTGCACGGCCGGCGGCTGGTTGCTGCTGAGTGCTGTCGCAGCTGGCGGCTGGTTGCTGCTATGCTGCTGTGCTGCTGTCGCGGCTGCTGCTGCTTCCCTTGATGTGGACGGCGGCTAGCGCCTGGTGGCGCTGCTGAAGACAAGAGTGGTTGGAGCTGAAGAGTGGTTGGAGTAGAAGAGGAAGAGGAGAAGAGAAGAGGAAGAAGAGCTAAAGAGGAGAGTATGAGGAGTGAATTGAAAGGAGAAAAAATTTGGTAGAAAGAGAAAGAGTCAAAGTAGGGTATTAGGGTTTTCTACTTTTTTAAAAAAAAATTATTTAATATTAATAATTATTAATTAATATAATATAATTTAAATATTTCGGTTTAAACCGAAATACCAAATTCCAAAGTAATATGTACCGAAACCGAATCGAAATACCAAAAAATACAAAAAATTAAATCGAATACCGAACCGAAAACCGAAATACCGAAATCGAAATTCTAAAAAAATTCGGTTCGGTGTTTTGGTTTTTCGGTGTTTATGCCCACCCCTAGTTTGAGAGGCATAAAATGAGCATACTTGCTTAATCTATCCACCACGACCAAGATCACTTCATAACCATTTGACTTGGGAAGACCATCAATAAAATCCATACTAATTTGTGACCATACAACCTCAGGAATCAGAAGAGGCTGCAACAGACCCGGATATGCTGCTAAGTCAGACTTGTTCATTTGACAAGTATCACACTTTCAAACAAACTCCTGCACATAATTTCTAATGCCTTTTCAGTAGAAAAGTGTGAGCAACCTCTTCAAAGTAGCTTCCACCCCAGAATGGCCTCCTTGAGGGAAAGAATGCCATAGAGTTATGATCTGTCTCCTCAACTCGTGGACCTTACCAACAACTAGTCTTTATTTCCTTCTCAATTGATTTTGTTGCCAAGTGAATTGTTTACACGCTGTTGGATCAACCTTTAATCGCTCAATTAAAGTTTTAAGCTCAATGTCCATTACCCAACTATCCACAATAGCTTGTAGGATATCAGAATTGGTATTAGAAATTACCAAAGCTAACAACTCAGCACCAGTGACTCTTGAAAAGGCATCTGCTACCTTGTTCTCTATACCCTTCTTGTATTCAATATTATAGTCAAAAGGCATCAACTTTGTCAACCATAATAACTGAGAGTTAGTGTGTATAGTTTGTTCCATCAGGAATTTCAAAGATTTTTTATCAGTTCTGATGGTGAACTTCTGACCCAACAGATACTGAGACCACTTTGTAACAGCTTGAACAATAGCCAGTAATTCTCTATCATAGACAGATAATGCTCTATTTTTAGGTGAGAGAGACTTACTAATGAAGGCAATGGGATGACCTTCCTGCATAAGTACAGATCCAATACCATAACCACTTGTATCTGTCTCCACCACAAATGTCTTGGTAGCATCCGGTAAGGCTAAGACGGGAGCTTTTGTTAGGGAATCCTTAAGTTGTTCGAAAGCCATGGTTGCTTCTTCTGACCACTTAAACTTGTCTTTCTTCAATAGATCTGTTAATGGTCTAGAAATGACCCCAAATCCTTGGATGAATCTTCTGTAATAACCAGCTAGACCCAAAAAAACCTCTCAACTGCTTGAGGGTGGCTAGTTTAGGCCAATTTTTTACTGCTTGCACCTTTTGTGGATCAGTAGAAACTCCTTCATTAGTTATGAAATGGCCCAAGTACTCTATCCTCTGCACCCCAAAGAAACACTTACTCTCTTTTGCGAATAATTTGTGTTTTTGCAATTCCTCAAAAACAGATCTGAGGTGTCTCAAGTGGTCCTCCAAGTTCTTGCTATATATAAGAATATCATCAAAGAAGACTAATACATGTTTCCTTAAAAAAACTTTAAAAACAAAATTTATAAGGCCTTGAAATGTTGCTGGTGCATTGGATAGGCCAAATGGCATCACCAAATACTCAAAGTGTCCATCATGGGTTCTAAATGCTGTTTTTGGCACATCTTCTACAGCCATTCTTAGTTGGTGATATCCTGATCTAAGATCAATTTTTGAAAAGATCTTGGACCCTCCCAATTCATCTAATAAGTCTTCAACAATGGGAATTGGAAACTTATTCTTAACAGTGTACTTATTAAGATCTCTATAGTCCACACACATTCTCCAAGTTCCATCTTTCTTCCCCACCAACACAACAGGAGAGGCAAAGGGATTACAACTTGGTTGTACTACACCTTGATTAAGCATCTGTTGAACCAAATTTTCAATAATGTCCTTCTTAATAGAAAGGTACCTGTAAGGTCGCTTATTCACTGGTTCAACCCCTTGCTGTAACACAATTCTATGATCAAAAGTTCCTCTAAATGGAGGTAACTCTTTAGGCTCATCAAATAAATGCTTAAACTCCTGCAACAGTTCTAACAACCTAGGGTCCTGATCAGGTTGATTCCTAGTCTCCAGTGCATACCACTGCGTCTCAGTGTTCATGTCTGGAACAACTTGTATTATGCACAATTGAGAGTGATTACCTGACAGTTTAGCTAATTTCCCAGCTCCAGGAAGAATAACCTGCCTTCCTGCACCCCTGAGACAATGTTTCCTCCCACGATAATAAAATTCCATAGTTAGAGTTCTAAAGTTCATCTTGATATCTCCCAGAGTCAACACCATTGCACTCCAAGTACTACCCCACAAGAACCCAATGGTAATAGCAGAAAATCAGCTGTGAATTCAGCTCCTTGCAGCAACCACGAGATTGTGCACATTTGCTCCACTAGCATGTCATTTCCATTAGCTGCAGCCACACTTTGAGGTAGAGTAGATCTTACTTCACATCCCAGCACCTTTACTAACTCGGGATCAATAAAGTTGTGAGAGCTTCCTGTGTCAATCAAAATATGGAGAGGTTTCTTAGCATGATATCCAGTAACCTTTAAGGTTCTGTACCCCTAGTGATCCATTTAGAGCATGAACAGAGATTTCCATCTGCTCCAAAGCTTGTATCTCCATTTTCTGTTCTTCCTAATGCCCAACCTCCTGGTAGTCCTCCCTTAACTCTTCTATTTCCTCAACCTCCAACAAATACAACTGTTTCAAGTTCTTGCATTTATGACCAAATGTATACTTTTCTGGACAAAAGTAGCAAAGACCTTTAGATCTTCTATCATTCATCTCCTCTATACTCAAAGTTCTCCTATTGACCCTTTTTGAAGCCATAGATGTACCCACAGTGGGAGTCAGTAGTAAAGGTGATTTGCTTTGAAACTTCTGCTCACTAATTTCATACCTTCTATTAGCTTGCTGATTCTGCACTGGGGCTACAGGTTGTTTGATAGCAGCCAGATAAGCTTCCTGCATCCTTGCTGATTTATACACCTAAGATAGAGTCTGAGGATTACCCAATTTTACTGCCATATTGAGCTCATGTTTTAACCCTCTAATGAAACAGCTAATGGCATTCTCTTGAGACAGATTGACCCTTGTCAAATTCCTCTCAATTATTGCTTGATAGTCCTTGACACAACCTGTTTGCTTCCCCTTCTTGATCTCCTCCATGGGATCATCGTAGTCTGCTCCAAATCTTTCCACAAGAGACATCATATACTCATTCCAAGTTGGTGACTGTAAGTACTGCCTGTACTTCATGAATGACAAATGCCATTGAACAGCCTCACCCTCAAACTGTAAAGCTGCAATTCCTATCCTCTCATCCATAGGAATATTCTCTATATTAAAGAACTGTTCTATCCTGAATAACCAAGACCTAAGATCTTCTCCAGAAAACCTCAAGAACTCCATCCTTGACCATCGAGGAAAATGAGAATGGTGATTGGTGAAACTATTGGAACTTTTCTCCCTTTGAGACCTTTTATTAAACACCCTCCTTGCATCCGGCACCTCCTCCCTTTCTGGATGATCCATTGGTGTTTTTCCCCTGCGATTTTTCCCAGATACTGCTAATTGTTCCCTTAATTCAACTACAACCCGATCCAATTTCTTGAGACTTGACACTTCACCTGCAAGATTTCTCACTTCTGATAATACCTTCTGCATCAATTCACGCAACTCACCTACTTCACTGTTACCAAAAGTTTCAGTTAATCTTGTGTTCTTTGTCATTGTTGCCAAGGAAAGTGTAGCTCTGATACCAATGTTACCTCAATTGCAGGAATCAACTAAGATTCGAGGATTGAAAGAAGTAACTGCTAAAGAACAATTAAGAACAATGGAAAAACAGAGAAGAAGAGAAGAAAGGAAAATGTAGATTTTAAGAGAGAAATGAGTTGTATTGTATATTCATGCCGAAACTCCTTTACAATTCAGAACTATATAGGATTTACAATTGAATTAGTTGAAAGGAAAATATCTACTAACTGTTTCAACAGTAGTCTTAACAACTTTAACTAACTCGATATTAACTAACTAATTTATGACGTGGCTCAACTAATTTCCTGAATTTATGTTATTCATCCTAATTTCAAATATGTGTAACAAGTACAATACGTGTTGCACTCTTTTTCTCTTGACCGAGGTTTTTTTCCACTGGATTTTCCTGGCAAAGGTTTTTAATGAGGCAACAAATAGTTCGTATCAACTCTTTTTCCTTCACTAGAATTTTTTCCCACGGAATTTTTTTAAGTAAAGTTTTAACGAGGCACATTATCTATGAACATCCAAATGGCAGTATTATAAATTCATTGAACTAATTAAGTGGATTGTCCATTGGATATTTTCATAAATAACTTGAATTCATTTATGTATATTTATGATCAATTGTGGATAATTATGTACCTATTTACTTCTATTGTCTTCTTCTCACTGTATTATATTTAATAACAATATGCTTATTTATTAAGATTATATACATATCATTCTCATAATATTATAAAATACATAATGATTAATTATTTTTTTCAATTATCAGTATGATATTTCTTGTAATAATTCATAAGATACGAATTGATATATATATATATATATATATATATATATATAAATTATTATACATTGTAAAACACCACAAATGTTTAAATCTTAGATAAGTTCTTCGGATTGAAATTTTAAAAAATTTTCAAATGATTTAATTTTTATATGAATTATTAAAATATTCTAGAAGTAGTCGGGATATTAAAAAATAAAATTGAGACTTCACCTAATTGGCATACCACATTTTGACTCGTATATATTTCGTATTACATTTAATTATAAAAATAGGTCTAAATCATACTGATTGTTACACATTAGAAGACCTTCAAAGTTAGACAATGTCTTTTTAAATTTAATTATTTAATAATTTAATTAGTTTGGACTTAAAATGTTCAACAGACACTTAAAAAAATTGAAGATAGTGTTACAAATCCAAGTTTAAAAATACGATTAATTCAAATTGAAGTGAATTAGACATACTGAAAAGTAAAAAATAACTGCAAATTTAATCGGCTCCTGTTAGTGAAAAAACATACACGATAATAAAATTGCAAGATTACAATTGAAAATAAAATGAAGAAAGTAATCTCTTCAGGCTGAGGCGCGGATATCTCGCTCTCTTTAAGGAGATTCAAGCCCACTGCAGCAAATGTTTTCACCGGTCCAGCAGTAGTCCTCTTTGACTTGTCCCCTCCAGGATACAACAGCCTTCACAAAGTATAACTCAACAACTCTGGACAAGAGTTGAGTGCTCCACAAAAAAGAACACCTCCTTTCAACTTATAAAAACTCTCTTTTAGACTAACTCTTTCACTTTTTGTTTTCTCTTATGAATTGTGTGTTACAAACCAAATGAAGACCACCACTATTTATACTACAAGAAGTCTTCCTAGCAATAAATAGGAAGATAATGGAGGTAGTAAATAGTGAAGATAATGGCCTTAGGAGTTACATAGGTTACATATGTTACAATAGGAGTTACATAGGTTACAATAGGAGTTACATAGGTTACATATGTTACAATAGGAGTTACATAGGTTACATATGTTACAATAGGAGTTACATAGGTTACAAAGAGTAACAGAGGTATTAAGAATGAAATAAAGTGATGGACAACCAATGCTAATGGATAATGTAGAAGTCATCTATTCCAATGTTCATTCTTATAACTCCAAAATAAAACAATTTAATATGTTAAATATTAATATTAAAATGCTAATAATCTAACAGCTCCTACCTTTAACTATGATGTTTACACCAATTGTACTTTAAGAAAATAATTAAAACTTTAAAATATGTGTATAATGATTGACAACAAACTATTAAGAAAATTTCAACTAATACTAACAATATATACATAATTATTTATATTTTGAGGCCTTGTTTTTCAGGGGGGCAAAGTCATTGCTTGGATAGTTTTAAGGTTGAGTCGTCCTGTTCACAATTTATGTATTTTATTTTCTTTTAAATATTTTTTCAAATATATTTATCTTATTTTATAGATTTAATAACTTTTTTAATTCTAAAAAGGTGATTAAATTTATATAGCAAGGTATCCCATTAGAAAGATTAATATCAAATCCCATTTAATTCTTTCTTAATTAGTTGGCTGATTTGATATAGTGTGAATGGTATCCTAAAAAAGGTTGCTACGAGATATCTCTCCTTTGGTCCCTTTTCAATCGAGCTCGTTTCATCATATTTACCTAGTAATTTGTAAGTTATTGCATATGACAATAGCTTCAACCATTTAAGACGTGAAAAAAATTAAAATCTAAATCTGAGATCCTACCCTTCTTGCACACCCAAAGAATAGTTCCTTGAAGATTTTTTTAAGATTATCCAAAAACAAAAATTTCCATATTACACATAATTCGTATTTAATCAAAATCTAGATCTCACTGCGTGGGACTATATTGAATATGTGATTATTATTATTCATGTTTAATTAAAAGTAAAATTCTTAAATTAGAATAGCATAAAATTCTCCATTTGTACTTCTAGGAATCAACATTGTACCAAAATCTTCTTAATTATATCGAAAACATAAAACCCCCCGTAATCCCCTCTTAAATCTCAAGTGATTTAATATTTTCTTATTCAAGACTCAATTTTTAATCTTGATTACCATGGCTTGTTCTATAAAGCTATCATCTTTATCAATCACACATTCAAATTTGATTTCAAAAAGGGATTATAATCAAAATCTTGGATTTTTATCATTTTCTTCAACCCCAAAATCAAAGAATCAAAAATGGGGTTTTTCTTATTCAATCAAAAAACCTCTTTACATATCAAGAATTGAAAATCCCAAAGCATATGAAGCTGACAAGTCTCAGTCTTTAGATTTAAATATTGAGTTGCCAAAATCACAAGTCGATGGTCAGAGGGTTAAAATTGGCATATATTTTGCTATATGGTGGGGTTTAAATGTGGTTTTTAATATATATAACAAGAAAGTTCTAAATGCATATCCATTTCCTTGGTTGACTTCTACTTTGTCACTTGCTACTGGTTCATTGATTATGTTGATTTCATGGGCTATGAAAATTGCTGAATTCCCAAAAACAGATTTTGAATTTTGGAAGAACTTGTTCCCTGTAAGAACTCTTATGACTTTTATGTGGTTTGGTGCTTTTTTGTGTGAGGAGGGGGGGGGGGGGGGGTATCATGTCTGTCGTAGTATTAGCCTTGTGCATGTATCGGTTATCATATGTTGTCTACTGTGTTTCCGTTATCGCATTATTTCGTAGTTGTTTAATACTATTAGCTTTATGCATGTACCTTTCTTGCTTTTGATATTGGTTGTCATATGTTGTCTATTGTGTTTTCGTTATCGCATTATTTCGTAGTTGTTTAGTACTATTAGCTTTATGCATGTATTTTTCTTGCTTTTGATATTGGTTGTCATATGTTGTCTATTGTGTTTTCATGATCACATTGTTTCGTAGTTGTTTAGTATTAGGTTTATGCATGTATTTTTCTTGCTTTTGATATAGGTTATTATATGTTGTCTATTGTGTTTCAGTTGCCACATGTACTAGATTTATGCATGCATTTTTTTTTGTTTTTTTGCTTTTGATATCGGTTATCATATGTTGTCTATTGTATTTCGTTATCGCATTATTTCGTAGTTGTTTAGTATTAGCTTTATGCATGTATTTTTTCTTGATTTTGATATCGGTTACCATATGTTGTCTGTTGTGTTTCCATTATTGAGTTATTCCGTAGTTGTTTAGTATTAGCTTAATGCATGTATTTTTCTTGCTTTTGATATAGGTTATCATATGTTGTCTATTGTGTTTTCGTATTTGTTTCGTATTAGCTTTATCCGTGTATTTTTCTTGCTTTTGATATTGATTACCATATGTTGTCTATTGTGTTTCTGTTATCACATTATTTCGTTGTTGTTATGGTTTGTGTTCTTTATTAATTGGCGTGTTTTCTTTGTTGTTGTATTTCCTTTTTCAGTAAACATTTTGATTCATTGCATTTTAGAAACCACTCTTAACCTCTACGAGGTAGGAGTATGGTCTGTTAAGTTATGATTTCTATTTTCTGGTATATTGTTATATACTTCTTTTGTTTCAATTTGTTTGTCTGATTTTCAGTTGGCTCGAAGTTTAAAAAAGTATTTTGAATCTTGTAGTCTTAAACTAAAGATATGTAGAATGTACCAAAATGTCATTTAATCTATACATGTCACGTGAAAAGTTAAACTAAGAAGTTGCCGAAAAAGGAAAGAATACTTCTTGAAATGGGCTATAAATAGTTTTATGAATACGAGAGGTGTCGAGTATGAGACCTGGAATGAGAAACTCTTGATAGGGAACGCTTCCTCTTTTAGTCTAATTTTGTGCTATTCGTAAATGTTGGTGATGTAGGTTGCAGTTGCTCATACAGTTGGTCATGTAGCAGCCACTGTTAGTATGTCTAAAGTTGCTGTTTCCTTCACTCATATAATCAAGAGTAGTGAACCAGCTTTTAGCGTGTTGGTTTCGAGGTTTTTGCTTGGTGAAACATTTCCGTTTCCAGTATATTTATCGCTTGTGCCTGTTATTGGTGGTTGTGCATTATCAGCTGCTACAGAGCTCGATTTCAACATGACTGGTATGATCTTCATAACGTTTGATCATCGATTTTTCTCATGCATTGTGGTAGCGTCTAGAGTTAGTTGATTGCTATTATTACAGGTTTTATGGGAGCAATGATATCAAATCTTGCATTTGTGTTTCGAAATATATTCTCAAAGAAAGGAATGAAGGGGAACTCTGTTAGTGGAATGAACTATTACGCGTGTTTATCTATTATGTCTCTGTTAATTCTAACACCTTTTGCAATCGCGATGGAGGGGCCTCAGATGTGGGCATTAGGATGGCGAAACGCTCTCTCTCAGATAGGACCTAACTTTGTTTGGTAAGGAGTGTCAACTTCTGCTTCTCAGTATCTGTAGTTCTTTATCATATATGCTATATTTGATGGATTTTCGCAATGATTTCATGCATATATAAAGACCCCTTCCATCCTAATTTTTGTGAAGGTGTACAGAGTTTAACGAGTAGCCTATGATATCAGGTGGATCGTTGCACAAAGCATATTCTATCACTTGTATAACCAAGTGTCATATATGTCCCTGGATGAGATTTCTCCCCTGACGTTTAGCGTAGGAAATACAATGAAGCGGATTTCTGTAATTGTTTCCTCCATCATTATCTTCCAAACACCGGTCCGACCCATCAATGCACTTGGAGCTGCCATTGCAATCCTTGGAACCTTCATTTATTCACAGGTAAGTTTCTTCTTCACTATCTATAGTGACATTACTCGAAAATCATTTTGCAACAGCAGTTCCTATAACACTTGAGGGCGTGTATTCTTCTGTTGTCCTCTCGTTGACGAAATTCGTGTCCAATGCTAAAAGACGTGTGAGTGAGCATTAAGAACGGCAAACAACTGTAGATAAGATGTTAGTCATTTGTTTACAGTACATGTTAGGCTCAAGGGTGACGCTAGTAAAGTGTTTGCTTTGGATCCCCAAAGAGATAAATTCTAGTTATTAAGATGTTAGTCATTTGTTTGCAATAAATTTTCCTTCTGTGTTGTTTTCGAGCAGTCAAAACAATAAGGTGATTGGAGGTACAACGATGTTGATGCAGCTATTAGATCAACGAGAATTGGAGTGAGATGGATGGCGAAAAAAGGGAGAAATCTTAGGTAAAATCATTTCATGAACCAAGTCTAATATTTTAAGTAGCGAAGCTTATAGATGTATGTTTGTTATTTAGCATTTTTTCGTAGTTGAAAACAATAGATTTTCGAGTTTTAAGATTTGATAATAAAAACTTGTAGCTTTATCATTATATTCTCTTGACATAATTATTATTTTTGAAGAAATTATATGAGAAGGTATAAAACGCTTTAATAGAATGCGATTAATAACAAAATTTGAAAATTTCAAAGATATTATCGTCCAACATTAATTATTATTGCAATGTATAATATTATATTTGTGGAAATTCATTTAATTTTACAATACATATAAAATTCTCTTGACATAATTATTATTTTTTTGCTTCATACCAAACACATCCTTTATTTTATAATATTTATCTATATAGTAACAGTATTCCCTCTGACATTTTTCGCATTTCGAGATTTAAACAAGTGTATCTTTGACTGTAAATTTTTCATAGATCTTTTTAACATTTTGAATTATCAATTATTATGATTTATAGTACTTCTTATGTAGTTTACAAATATATAAATTTCATTTCAAGAAATTTGAAGATTTCATACGCAATTGTTTGGTCAAAATTAAATTATTTGACTCTCAAAAAATGAAAAGTACCGCATAAAATGAGAGAAGAAGAATAGGATGTTTTTGCTGAGATATTATAACATGCTTAAAGAATCCAATCAAGCAAATCAAATCTCCATAAATTTTAATGATTTTCTTTAAAATTGCATAATCAGTCAAATAAAATCACTCAGAAAAAATATTTAATTTAAATTAGGTAGAGAAAGATAAGTTTAAAGGCTTGGTCCCATCTTCCCTTTTTTTCTTCTTATGCAAATAATTTGACGATTTTAATTCATGTCACTTCATGATCATTTACCAAAAGACCTAAAGTTTTTATTTTGTTTTATTCCTAACTACCGTATCATTTGTTTTACTCTTAATTCTAAGATTATTTCACCTTTCCCAATTTTTAATAAAAATAAATATAAAAGATGATTGAAGGGACATTTTGTCCTACAAATTGAATACAAATCTTGAAATCATGTTGTCAATAAGATTTGCATCGAGTATTTATTGAAACTGTTTGATTTTGATCATTATAGTCTCGATTAATTTATATTTATATTGTATAAGCCTTGTTAAAAAGGAAAATACTTCTTATTAGATTTTTTTTTTCATTTTTAAGGTCGGTAGTGGATCTAGAACCCGAGTCAATGGTAAGGATAGTCAGTTAAATATTCTTCATTGAAAATTACATCATATATATCAAAAATTGTATGAAGTACATATGTTTAAAATAAATTTTTATACTTATATGTTAAATCTTGAACACCCTTAACTGCCCGGACTACTTATAAATACATAAGAACTCAATACGTTTAATCAAGACATTTCCATGAATGGTTGTTAGCTTTACCGGAGGAATCTGAAATCAACAACATGTAACTGCTTAGGCATTAAGTCTTTCGCTGTTTGAGGAAGTGGGGATAAAGCAACCAACAATGCATCCTCATTTACTTAGTAAGGCTTGAAAGGTTGGACAATTTGTTTTCCTTTTCTGTCCAATATTTTCAATTTCAGTCAGAATAGAAAAAAACGTAAACACTGCTAGTGTCAATTATTAATTGACGTTTATAAGACCTGATATTCATTTTTTACTCAAATAAAAAGGTGACAGTCTAATCTAGCGATAACTAAATATTTATAAATATTATGGAATGATTGCAAAAATGGCGCACGAGTTTTTATATTCCTAATATATTATTTATGTATAAAAAATACCTCTTGCATATGTAAGATTTGTTACTTTTTTTCTTATTTGAATATATTATATTATAAAGATATCACTTGTTTTAACTTTAACAAAAAGACCTCAACGCCTTTGCAAATCCAACAACTAAAATAAACAATAAAAAAAAAAAATTAAGTCTCCTTTAACATCGTTTAAGTAATTATTATGTGAATAGTTAAAACATCAAACGATTGGTAATTTTCTTTAAATAATTCTTACTTCAAAAGATGCATAAAGCTAGAATAAAATAATGCATTTTTCCATTTCTAAAGGGAAAATAAACATCAAATAATTGGTAATTTTCTTTACATAATTCTTACTTCAAAAGATGCATAAAGCTAAAAAAAATAATGCATTTTTTTTTCAATTCTAAGGAAAAATAATTGGCTATTGTTTTATATTTATTCATACTGGTTGGAAAAAAATAGTTGTTTTTGAAAACACCTTCAATAATTCCACAAGAAAAGGACACATACATGTTGTGTAGCAAATTAGATGATATGTCTCTATAGCTGGAACCACTTTGTTTTTTTGGATGCAGATGCTCTACTTATAATAATTATTTTAGACAACCTTTAAGCAAACAATCTAATGGAGATATGATAATGATATAAAAATGAAGTAAGATTCTATTCATGTCCCACCATTATGTCTTGTCAACTTATTTTTCTTTCATTTTCATAAGCTTTATTGAGCTTTCATAGTTTTTACCCTCATGAAATGGTGAAAAATATGGCTTAAGTAGGGCGGGGCGGAGTGGAGTGGGTTAAGGTTTAAATCTATATAAAAAAAATTTAACCTGACCTGCCCTAAATAGTGTTTATGGCTAGATTCAACCTATCTCGTCCTGCTTGCACTTAATTCCCTTTAATGAGGGGATTTGAGTCA
Source organism: Solanum lycopersicum (assembly GCF_036512215.1). Taxonomy (NCBI): domain Eukaryota; kingdom Viridiplantae; phylum Streptophyta; class Magnoliopsida; order Solanales; family Solanaceae; genus Solanum; species Solanum lycopersicum. Next base: position 5,456,423 of record NC_090802.1, on the reverse strand, counting down.
TGTAATGTGAATTGGGTGAAATTATAATACTAGTTACTGTACGAACACGAAGACCTTATCATTATCTCATAGAAATAGATTTTTTTTTTATGTACCCTCGACTGGAAATGCAAAAAATTTAAATACTAAGGGGGCGTTTGGTAGACTGTATTAAAAGAAATAATTCATGTATTAGATGTGGTATAATTTGATACTGTGTTTGGTAGGAATGTGAACCTATGTATAACTAATCCATGGATTAGTTAATACATCCTACATGATATTATGTGATGTATTACTAATATCTTCCATTTGGAGGTATTAGCTCTAATACCATGAGACTATTCTAAGTAAAGACAAAAATACTTCTCAAATTCTTTTAATATTTAATTTATTTTTTTGATCTTATATTTTATATTTATACTAATAAAATTATTTAAATAAATTAGCTTACAAATTTTATTATTTAGATATAATTTTTTGTTTCTAAAATATGAATTACTTAATCTATTTATTATTAATATAAAATATTATAATCCGACTAATATGTTAATGTTGATGTATGAATTTAAGAACAATTCATAAGTAAAATATTGTCTCTTAATGAAAGTTCATTAAACATTACACGAGTAGTCTAAAACAAGAGAGAGTGTGTGTGTGTATATATATATATATACACACACATCTCGAGTATAAAAATAGTTTAATTTATTTTTCTATATTTATTTTATATTTTTATTTTATTTTATGATGAAGAGCTTTTTAAAATTTATTGATACAAAACAAAGTTCAATAAATTTTCTCTATAATCATTATAGTTGTGTGACCTTTTGAGTTATTAACTCGAATTTATTAAGATGACAATTATTTACTCTCAAATAATTTAAGTGAGGAAATAGTGAACATGACAATAAAAATTTTATTCTCTTAACTAGTTAAAAATGTTATAAAAAATAATATTTTCCGTTAATTATCTACTTTGACTTAATTACATGAAATACAAAATCTCATAATAAATCTAGGGTATAATTGGAAAGTTTTTTTAAAATTTTTTTTAAACCACACACAAAATTAGATAAGAAACAATGAACCAAACACTTCATAAAAATAATCCCTACATTGCTAATCCCTTCATTACTAATCCCTGCATTATTCATTTTTGTACCAAACGACCCCTTAAAAAAAAAGATAAAATCAGGGTTTCAACCACCTAATCTAATCAAAATATTGAAAGCTACAAAGATATTTTTTTTTATGGTAATAATTAGAATACATTGTCACATCAAAGAAAATATGATCTTTTTTGTGATGGTACGAGATTTAAAGAAAAGGTAAGGATAGGGCCTCTCAAACTCTTGAAATTCATACATATGTATGTGAAAATTATAACTAAGAAAAAATCATCAAATTGGTTCTTGAACTTAAGCAATAAAATTTACTTTAAAATTTTAAGATATAATGCATAAATATGATCCTTAACTTAATTTTTAGTTGATAAATATGACTCTTAACTTTATATATGCACAGGTAGACACTTAAACTTGTATAAAATTGAACAAGTAGACACACGTATTCTGCATTGCATGATACACGTGGGATACAAATTTTCCATGTAGGATGCCATTTAGGACGAATGTGTCAATTTATTCAATTTTTATACAAATTTAAATAGTGTCTACTTATGCATATTTAAAATTAAGGATCATAGTTGGATCAACTAACGCCAAGTTAATTATGTCAAACTTTAATTGTATACTTGCTTATTTCCATCCCTAAGGGATGACATGGTAGGAAGAGCGAAAGAAAAATTGAAATTACAAAATTATGTATCTGACATCTTTTTTATTGGTCAATATAAAAATAATATTTTTAATCTTTCTTTCACGATAGATTAACTTTTTTTTAAAAAAAAAATTGATTTTTCTTATCTAGAAATAATGAAATTTGCGGGTCTCGTTTTTTAGATAAATTCTTTTCTTGATTTTGTTTTCTTCCATAATACCTTCTTCCCCCTTTAAGACCTCCCCCCTTCTACCTTTTTTTAAAGATATTCAACACTTCTATTCACTATTTTTATTTTATCAGCCTTTTAACATAACGATATGATTACATTAATTATGTTATTACATAAAATGAGTATTTTTACTTTTACCTAATAATAAATTTAAATAATACGATACAATAAAATTTAAATAACAATGAAAAAAGAAATTATTTTAAACTAACAATACGATAAGATACAATGGGTAAGATATAACGGGTAACAACCGTCCAAATAAGGTGTTATAAGTGCCGTGTGGTTACATTTTTTCTATATAAACACTTGGAAGACCTTCTTTCTATTCTATAACTATATATTCAAATTTGAAATATAGGAGAAAAAAGAGGGACTTTTTGTCTAAATATTATGGATTCAAGTATTTCAATAATATTAATTGCTTTTAGTGTTCTTTTTTCTAGTTTCATGGTATCATTTTGTCAGATAAAAAACCTTAGTATTGTCAAAGAACCAGGTTCATTTCCAAAAAATTTCTTGTTTGGAACAGCCTCTTCTTGTTACCAGGTTTGTGTTTTTTTTTTTCATCTTGTTATCTAGTTGTTACTCTTAGAGAGTAGCTAGAGGGCGCAAGGGGTTCATTTCGAATACTAACGAAATATCTTACCTATATATGTTAAATCATGTTGGATTCTTTTAATTACGTATCATCTTGTTGTTGTTACTATTTCTTTTATTTTATTTTGAGCGAAAGATCAATCAGAAACAGTTTTTTATTGTCATAAGGTAAGGTCTGCATGGACATACTATCCTATCCAGACCTCACCTATGAGATTATATTAAATTTATTATTGTTGAATACTATTGATTATTTTTTATATATATATATATTTTATATTTTTTTAACAAAAATTCTGACTTTGTTATCGCGATACTTAATTTTTGGGCTTTTTAAAAATTAATATCTCTTGTTTTCTTTGCAGTTTGAAGGAGCTTTTCTTAGTGATGGCAAAGGCCTTAACAATTGGGATGTTTTTACTCATGAAGCTGGTGATCTTTCTTTTATAATTATATATTTTATAAACCTCGATATTGAAGGCTAAAGATGCTTATTATCTGAGCAATATATTCCTAATCATCGATTCTCAATAATAGTAGTAATGTTTATTATTGGGATTTTTTGCAGGCCACATAGCAGATGGAAGTAATGGAGACATTGCTCTAGATCATTATAATCGATATCAGGTACCCTATCGCGATGCATCTCTTCTTTTCGAATTGAATTATAATGATTTAAAATTTACTGATTCGATTAATTTATGAAACCTTATGACTACCATACTATTAGGTCCATGAACTTTGATGTTGGCATATCAATCAAGTCTAAAAATTTGGTGTTTATACGTTCTGTCTTCTTTTTGACACAAAAATATTCTTATATTTAATTTCACCACTAACAAAATTCTTAAGCAGACAGAGAGCATAATTGCACTTTTTTTTTTAAAAAAAAAAAAAATTTGGTTAAAGGTAAAATATATTCCCTTTGTACGTTTTTTAGTTGTTATGTTGCTTTTTTTTAAATTCATATGATTGCTTTTTGATATTTTAAATAAAAATTAAATAAAAATTATAATTATAATTTTTTATATATCAGTATGATGATAAAATTCATTATAAAATATTCGTCAAAATTTTCATCATTTTTTACATGACTATTTGAGAAAAAAAAAGAGGGAATGAAACAGTACCCTATCACACTTTTTGGTGACAGCTACTTTCTTTCTTGCACGTGTGAAAATAAAATAAAATAAAATAAAACTAAAGAAATATTATTATTGTTGTTATTATATTGTTTCTGGAAAAATGATTAGGTACAAGTGTATTATATGCTGAAAATATGTGAACGAACTGTTTTCATATACATGTAGTATTTGTTTTATTATCCCATATCACCTTATTTATTGGTGTGATCCGAGGAGAGTCACCATTTTCAATAAAGGGTTCAAAATTTATAAAAATAAATATATGAAATAATTGAATGGGATTTAATATCTAATATATATATATAATATTATTTTAATCATATATAAATAATATATTTTTTTATCGAATAAAATTTGAATGACCCCCTTCTATCAAGGTCGCTCCACCGCGTGGATGTGACACCAAATAATAATGGAGCAAAAACAATATGACTTGTTGTAATTATAATTTAAATATCTATTTATTTGACACCTCTACGTAAACAGGAGGACATTAAGCTTATGGAAGATATGGGAGTGAATAGCTTTCGTTTCTCTATCTCATGGGCAAGAATTCTACCTAGTAAGTTACAACTAAATCTACGGACCTCTCATTTATTGATAAATTTTAACTATATATTTTACGATTTAAAATGAGTTGTGAGTGACACTCATATTTAACCTCTTAAGTGGGCGAATCAAGGAATTCAAATCCCCAATATATGTCAATAATCTAACTATGAATAATAAAAATAATGCGAAAGCTCCAAAACTTATTAAAATACCTAATCAACTAAACCTCTAACGTCATCACATCAAGGACATCTAATCTCCAAATATCAAGTCTAAGAGTATCGAATACACCAAAATAAAAGAATAAAGTGGTATGTGTCCGAAAAATAAGGACATAAGGTTATTACCAAGAGAATCCACGCGAGCTTGAATAAATATCTCATCCTGAAACCTGATATTTTGGTGACTGGCTAGAGTTGAGGGGATGCCGAAGTCATTAATACACTCGCTGCACTCTATAAAGGAAAAACAAAGAAAACCACAAGTAGGGCTCAGTCCGAGGCAACATATACTAAGTAGATATCATCTGCCAACCCAAAATAGAAACTAATATATAATGAATAATAACATGAACTTAACTATGACACTTAACAGGTGGTAAGCAACAAACAATATGTACAAGTGACTACGTAATCAATCACAATATCAAGCACACCCATGAGGACTCATGCCTCTACACCACGCTCATTTGGGAAATGGGTTTTTTGAGATTGAGTACATTAAGTTAATTCAATATCCTTTTCCTTTAATGTTACTGTGTCGGAACGTGAAACTTCGATCCATTTGTAACGTGTCAAAACGTAATACTCCGATCCAAAAATATCGTGTCGAAACGTCACACTCCAATCCAAGAATACCGTGTCGGAATGTGACACTCAGATCCAATTATACCGTGTCGGAACGTGACACTCCGATCCAATTACTCCATTAATATTCATTTATTATCACCACTTTCAATTCATTGATAATATTTCATCAAGTCTTCTTTATTCAATGAAACACTTCGATAAAGAGGTTTCAAGAATATAAATTGCAGGTCTCAGGATTTCAGACCAATCACAAAACACACAACCAAGTCACACAACCATTCAATCAAGTACATTGAAAACTTCACAATATCATTCAATACATATCAATTACTATTAAGAGTTTACTATTAAATAGCATAAACCATAATCTACCTCCACCGAAGAACCGAAGTCAAGCAAGCTGCTTCTCCAATACTTTTTGTTTCCTCAACGCTCCGAACCTTTTCAATTTATCAAGTATATGTGCACAATTTTTAAGTTAACGAGTCTATTAACACTTATATTATTGTATGTCTAGTCTAAACCATAAAATTCACATAATTCTATTATTAATTTCCTAAAGTTCAAACCTAATGATAAGCCTTAATTTCTCCTATTAGCATAACTTTAATGTTACTCCCCTAATATGATACACGTGGTCTTTAATTAACTATTCCATTATATCAAAACTTAGTTATAATATGATAACTAATGAAAATAACCTAAGATTGACGTAAATTAATTATTGACCATTAGCGCTAACTACAAAATTTTTCCTTTAAGTTTGTTGGACATGATTTATCCCTAAATTGACACATCAACAAGTGACTGTCACAGTTATTGCCACATCAATTTGAGAAACAATTCACTTTGATACAAATTACTAGTAATCAATGTCTAACCATGCAATTTGTAATTATACTAGAGTATATTACCAACTTCAACCTATTTTTAACTATAGGAGGAATGAATCACGAGTACTAGTTAATTTTTAATAGTATTCTAACTCTATAAATTATTAAAATTGTCACACTAATTTCATAATTATAGTAACGATTAGTTCAAAATACTTATTCAGAATCTATCGAAAAATATTTATAAAACGAAAAGCTCTAATACTCAAAATGTCAAATGGGTCGTTACAATATACATCATAGGTATAAATAAATTTTTACGTTATTAAATCATTTTTACTTGTTTAATGTCCCCTTATAATGTTTTATTGTCCTAAAATTGGATTAGATGGGATGTATGGAGGTGTCAATATGGCTGGAATTCAACACTACAATAAGTTGATTGATGTACTCCTACAAAAAGGTTTTGATCTCGCGATTGTTATTTTCGATCGTTTTAAATATATACTATTAATCATGTGTTAAACAGTTAACGTAAATTACAGGTATTCAACCATTTGTCACCTTAGCACATTATGACATACCTCAAGAACTTGAAGAAAGATATGGAGGATGGCTAAGTCCCAAAATACAGTAAGCAAGATTTGACACTTTATGTCTTCTTCTTTTTTATTATTATTTAGTGAGTATTTTGAATATAATTTAGGAAAACATTGTGGGGTGAGGAAGGAGTGTTGGGGGTAGGAATTAAAGAAAAAATAATCTTTGAAGGAAACTTTTTTTTTTTATTAGTATTATTATTTTCTTTAAGAAAATTACTTTCTAATTATTAAAAAGCTTGTTTTTCTAGAAAAAAAAAAGTCTTTTTCCAAACATTTTAGAGGTAATATTTCGGATAGTCATTCGACTATACCTTCTTTTAAAAAAATAATTGAAGTCAGTGTAATTTTCTAAAAAAAAACCTATAATTGAGTGATTTTCTTTAAAAGAAATTTATAGATGAGTGATTTTTGAGTTAAAAAATAAAAAATGAGTAATTTTTAAGAAAAACGTTTATAATTAAGTGACCGTATGATTAACTTACTAAATTGAATGTTTTCCTCCGTACCAAAACCCTTCAATTTGTCAATTACCATTACTTATATTACCTTTTACATAATTTATATATATATATATATATAAATTTCATTTCAAAAAATTAGAAAATTCCAAAATAGATGAAAGCGAAAAAGAAGGCTCGAAAAACCTGTCTAGATCAATCAACAAAAGTTTCACTTTACCTACACAAGCACACAAAACTATACTAATGGAAGCCCTACCTACAAAGGAACCAAGAATAAAACTTAAAATACGTAAATTGCCGGTCAAATGTATACTATCTGATTCTCGAGAAATGAAAAGTATCACGAGAAAACTTTTACCACATAATACAAACACATATTTAAATTCAATTTAACTTATTTAGAATCGAAGGAATTAAACGAATCATATTTTCATATATTTTTTTTAATTTTATTAATTTCAGGGATGATTTTTGTTATTATGGAGATACATGTTTCAAATATTTTGGGGATAGAGTTAAATATTGGGTAACTATTAATGAACCGAATGTAATGGCGGTTCGAGGCTATAGATTTGGTACTTTCCCTCCGGTTCGATGTTCCGGTTCATTTGGTAATTGCAATTTTGGAAATTCAGAAAAAGAGCCATTTATTGCAGCACACAATATGATTTTATCACATGCTGCTCTTGTCACCATTTACAAAACAAAATATCAGGTTCCAATAATTTTTTACGGTAATAAATATGCATATATTAAATCTTTTTATCGGTTGTCGTTATATGCTAATATAAATTTTAAAAATATTTATGAAGAGTGTTATCTGCTTCTAAATAATACATTTAGCAGCAATGAAGATATTGTCATTAATTAATTGTTACTAAAAAAATCATTTTAATTATGATATATTCCCTTTTTTTTTTTACATGAATTATCACTATTACTAATAAAGATTCCCCCATCCACCCGCAAGTGCTATAAAACATGATTTTCTGATCTGAATTTTACTGAATCAAATTATTAGGAAAATGCATGACGAAGAACAAATTTTTATTGAAATATTGGATTTAGTCATTGAACATTTTTTTTCTTTTCATCTTGATCCAATCAAAGTATTTCTGGGAATAACCACTAAACATTTTTCAGCGAGAAATTTCAGTTGGAAAATTGTAATTTTTAGTAGTGTACCACCATTTCTGTATTGAAGCACAACTAATTAAATAGTTCCAGTAGAAAAAGTGTTGATAGTATCGGATTGTCAGCTAGTTAGCTTCGAAGTGATATTTTTAATTTGTAAATAATGATAATTTAAGTAGCAAAAGAGAACAACAAATAGTTGATGTATGAAACATGAAAAAAAAAAAAAGAACCTGACATAATTTAGATTTTTTTTTACAATTAACTCAATTTTTAACAAATTATGTATATTATATTTGATGGGAATTGTGAAATACAGATTTATTAAGAAATATAATGAAAAAATGTTTTTTTTGTGTTCATATATAAAGGTGAGACAAGGAGGGATGATTGGAATATCTTTGAATACTCAATGGTATGAACCTTTTAGCAATTCCTCAGAAGACAATTATGCAACTCAGAGAGCAAGATCTTTTGTTTACAATTGGTAAGCTTTCTTTGTATTTTGTATTTCATAAATATATATTTTCATGAAAAATACCTTTTTAACATTGCGTAAGTAAAATTTTAAAATATTTACATATAATTTAGATAAATATTATGAACAGTGAATATGAATATAAGTGAGGGCATGGATGCGCCAATGGGGTAAGGAAAGGTAGGCTAGGGTAGGGTACATGGAGCAGGGTTGGTTTGTTGAGATGTTGGCGGTAAGGAGGACACTATTAAAAAAAAAAAAGGGACCTCTGAAGGCATACTACGTAAATATGGTCTTTAATTTGACCTTAGTTTATATTTGTGCCCTCAAATTCGGATGTGTATAAATAGACACTTAAAATTATATAATGTTGAATAAACTGACACAATCGTCCTATGTGACATCCAACATGACAATTAGTATCCTACGTGATGTTTTACATGTATTATGACACGTAAGAATTTTGTGTCAAGTTATTCAACTTTAAGTAATTACTTATACACATTTATAGTTAAAAGACATGTATATGAAATGATTGAGACCAATTGTTAAGGACACATTTATATGTTATACAACATCAACAAAAAGAAGGTCAATATTTCGATATCGATCAAAATTTTACCAACTCTTGATGTCAATTTTCTTTATAGGGTTTTTGTTATTCTTTTTGTAGTGCGTTGGAGATTATCAATATAAAATGTCTGTTATAAAATTTGATATATTTTTTTAATTTTAAAGTGAGTCATTTTTCTGATTTTTAATGATTTTGTAATCTATGTAAAAGACATTTTAAAAAATATTTTAACTAAATAAATACAAAAAGAAGAACCAAAAAAAAATTATTGCAAAAAAGTTTTTTTCCATTCCAACTCATTCAATAGTTATAGCCCTTGAAATCTAATTTTCAATGCTTCAATTATTAATTGAAATTTGAGTAAAAAGTTATGACCGTTTAATAAAATATAATATTATTGTTATATGCAGGTTTTTGGACCCTATTATATTTGGAAAATATCCAGAAGAAATGCAAAAAATTCTTGGAAATAACCTGCCTAAATTTTCAAGAAATGATATAAAAAAACTGAAAAATGGCCTAGATTTTATTGGCTTAAATCATTATACAGCAGCTTATATTAAAGATTGTTTGTTCTCTGTCTGTGAACATGGACAATATTCTTCTTGGTCAGAAGGTTCTTATTTTCGTGCTACAGAAAAAGATGGTGTGTATATTGGAGAACCCGTAAGTATAAAATTCGATTTAATTTACGTGTCTTAATTTAATTTAACAATTTACTTAAAATGTGTATTGTGTGCTTAAATCATTTTGCATAAATCGAGAGCATGCTGGAAATAATTTTTTACCTCACTCAAAAATAGGATAAATACATGACTTGTGAAAATATACTGAATATGTATTGAAATGTGTTTTGAATTTCATTTTCTTATACATACATACATATATATATATATATATATATATATATAAATCATGTGCAATATTGATATTAATAATACATAATCAGTCCCTTAAATTACTTGTCTAAATATTCAATTTAGACACTCGTGCAACTAGATAATGCACCTATCAATGCTTTATCGTTTCAATTTGTTTGCTTTCCCTTTTTTACTCTGAAAGAAAGAAGAACTAAATGTTTTTTTTTTAATTAAACACCTCAATTCCTGATAAAACATATTAACTGATCACTTTCGATTTAAATTTTATATTTTATTTTATTTTTTGTGTGTATTAATTTTCATTTGCCTATTTTGAAAATAACTCTTACATTAATTGATATATTTTATAAATGATTCAGACTACAATGGATTGGCTATTTGTGTATCCTCAAGGGATGGAAAAGCTTGTGATGTACATGAAGGATAGGTTCAATAATACTCCAATCATCATAACTGAAAATGGTAACATAGAACTTGAAGTTTACCTTTATTTGTGCAATTTTAGAAACACAAAATCATGGCACTAATTAATTGGAAAATATAAAAAATTATCTTATATTATAGGGAAAATACCCAAGTACCCCCTCAACCTATGTCGGAAATTCCAGAGAAATACTTATACTATATTAAGGTCCTATTACCCCCTGAACTTATTTTATAAGTATTTTCTACCCCTTTTTAGCCTACGTGGTACTAGTTCGAAAAAAAATCAATCATCGTTGGGCCCACAAGATAGTGCCACGTAAGCTAAAAAAGGGTAAAAAATTATTAATAAAATAAGTTCAGGAGGGTAATAGGACCTTAGTATAGTATAAGTGTGTCTCTGAAATTTAGGGCATAGGTAGAGGGGGTACTTAGACATTATCCCTGTATTATACGAAATATCTTAATTTTTTGCTTTATCATACTTTAGGGATATGCATATATAGTTTCATACCTCAAGTATCATTAGCTAATTATGTTACATCTGTCTTTTTACATTAATGGATTTCAAGCCTGAAGCATATCAATCAGATGATATGCATTTTATGCAAAAGTTCATTAAATTTTGAGAAAAGGGATAATGCCCAAGTACCCCCTCAACTTATGTCCGAAATTTTAGAGACACACTTATACTATACTAAGGTCATATTACCCCCTTAACTTATTTTATTAATAATTTTTTACCCCTTTTAAGCTTACGTGGCACTATCTTGTGGGCCCAATGATGGTTGACTTTTTTTTTCGAACTAGTGCCACGTAGGCTAAAAAGGGGCAGAAAATTACATATAAAATAAGTTCAGGGGGGTAATAGGACCTTAGTATAGTATAAGTGTGTCTCTGGAATTTCGGGCATAGTTTGAGGGGTACTTGGGTATTTTCCCTTGAGAAAATGCATAAGTATTCCTTCGACCTATGTCCGAAATTTCAGAGACAAATTATACTATACTAAGGTTCTATTACTCCTGAACTTATTCTATAAGTAATTTTCTTCTCTTTTTGGCTTACGTGTCACTAGCTTGAAAAAAAAGTCAACTAACGTTGAACCCACAAGATAGTACCACGTAGGCCAAAAAGTGGTAGAAAATTATTAATAAAATAAGTTCAGGGGGCAATAGGACCTTTGTATAATATAAGTGTGTCTTTAAGATTTCGGGTATATATTGAGGGATACTTGTGCATTATCCCTAAATATATTCTGATAACGTCGAGAACACTCTGTTTGTAACAAATTTTAAACATATGGAAAATAAATAAACCATACAAATAAAATATGAAGAAACATGATTTTATTAATCAAGATAGCGGGTACGTCTGTTCATGATCCCTTGATTCTACTCTCCTAGGACTTATCCATGATTCGAGGGCTCTTAGTGGCGTATTTCTCAAACTAGGATGATTTTGATTTGACCTCTTTATATGAGTAATTCATCAATTTGTGAAGTATTCGAGATCTTGATCTCTTTATGGAATTTCTGAGATGTCCTTTAAGGAAAATTAGTACCCTTTATATTGACATAAACTAGGATTTAGAATTGAATAACCTCCAAGAATATTAATATAAATTGAACACAATTTGTAGAGTCCCAACTCGAATTGAATGTATATTCTGAATTGAGCAAATCTTACAGGTATTGCTGAGAGTGACAATCCAAATTCTTCCCTAGAAGATGCTCTCAATGACACTCAAAGAGTGGAGTACATGCATAACTACTTGAATTCCTTGGCAAATGCAATGAGGTACTTCTCTCTCAACTCTTCAACACACATATTTGTTATAGATTTTTTGAAGTGACCAAAACTAGTATTTTCCTCCGTCCGCTTTTAATTGTCATGGAATCTATTTATAAAGTCAATTTTAAAAAAAAAATTAATTATCATTTTGAGATGTATTTTTTCATCATATTGATGTACAAAAAAGTTGCAACTTGTAGTACTTTTCATATAATTTTTTGTTTAAAATATCGAATTCATGTAATCTAATTTAACTTTGAAAATTGATCAAATTGACTTTCGAAAAGCGTAACATGACAAATAAAAATGAACACACAGAGTAGATTATAGAATACAATTTGCACCTTTCGAAGAATTAATTCTAACATACAACGAATGATACATTAAACAAAACAAATAACCTATTTATATCGTGAAGTTTTCTGACATAAGAGTATCAATTAATTCCCTTTGTACAAAGATAGTTTCTACCAGATTCATAAATGTCTGTTTACATTATATATTAATTAATATTTAGATTAACATATATGTTTGTTTAATTTTATTTTATAAATAGGGAAGGTGCAAATGTGAGAGGGTATTTTGCTTGGTCATTACTGGACAACTTTGAATGGTTAGAAGGATATACAAAAAGATTTGGATTGCATTATGTCAATTTTACAAATCTACAAAGAACTCCAAAATTATCAGCCACTAGGTATAAGGAGCTCATATACAACTTTCAAAGCCAACTAACAAGATATACATCATGAATTAGAGTTCGACGTAATAGTTACAAATTCGATAAAATTTAATAGTTTTAACAGTTATGATCTAAGTAAAAAATTTGATTCAGTACTTTGTCAGAGTGATATAAGTATAAGCACTATGCCTTGTCAATATTTCCTTATTGTTTTGTAAACTAAAGCAAGTGAGTTTAGTGTGCAATGAGCATATAATTATCCAAGCTAATAATAATATTTTATTTTCTTTTGCAATTTAGAGCTTAATTATGTTCCATATAATTATTCAAGCTAATCTCTTTCTTTATGTTACATAGTTCATTCAAATACTAATATAATTATATGAAACAAATTATCCTTTTAACACATTTTCTCTCTCTATGTTGTATATCTACAATAAGATTTTGTGGATCAGAATATGTATTGAAAAAATTAATACAAAATCAGTATATGAGATTGGTGATAGAATATCGATAAAAATACAAAAACTTTATCTTCCTAAAAAGATCATACATATGATGAGATTAGTGATAGAATATCGACTAAAATACGATAACTTTGTCTTTCTAAGAAGATTATACATTTCATATGACTGGTGAGAAATAATAACATCTCTTTCATTTGTGAAAACAAGCCTTTATTATATTCTAGTATTCTTATCGATTGAATAGCACAAGCTCCTTAAAGTGTATTATCCCCTCTCCTATAAAAGAAAAAAGTTGATGCACCCAACTATCTCAATATTGATGATCAACAAAATCTACTTCAAGTCTCACCATAAAACTATGGGTTATCGAATAATTAAGTAGTACAATTTACAAAAGATATAAAATATACAGAAATAGAAGTGAAAATATACTATTTATTTCTTGTCAAACTTATCCAATAAGACGACATAGAGTTTCATCTTCTACGACTATTATCGAAAATTACATATAACCATTGAGAACATTAATCCCAAAAAGAGGAATATTGTGATGTTCACAACGACATTATCCCTTCTATCCTATTTGAATTATGCAACAAGAAAAGTAAGTACAAAACATTGTAGCTTTTTAAATCTCTTTTTGAAAAAGTTCGTAGTCCTCTGCTTTAGTTCTCTTTTGGGGGCTTACAAGGGTGTTTCGAAATGTGATCTGAGACACGATAGAAGTTTGTGTGTCCCGACAAGAAAAATATCACCGGATTATAGCACAAGATCACTTTTTCTTGCTGCCATGTGGTCGACCTGTGAACAAGGTAAACCCAAAAGGAACCGACAAATGAAGGATACCTCATTGGGCAAAAGATGATCCAAAAAGCGAACCTATTAAAATCGACAAAAAAAATATTGTCCACGTCAAAAGAAAAGTGAGTATGTGCATTATATAGCAAATGATGATCACAAACATGAAAAAGATCTACTTCTCCCAAAAAAATACAAAATTTTATTATTACCTTTTATAATTTTCCTACTTGTACCGAAAAAAGTAAAATTGAAAAAAAATATAATAATAATATAAAGAATTGAAATCGTATACTGTATGGTTTGAGCTTTTGTTTGCGAAAAAAGCCACGAGGGCACAAATCGTACTATCCTTTTTTTGTGGCATCGCACTACATAATAAATATAATACGAAATAATTCTATATCCCTTCTCTCTCACCAAATCCTTTAGGGTTTTCGCCGCCACCGCCGTTGCCGTCGCCGTCGTCAACCTTCTTCTCTACTCTGCTCACCGAAACCCTAAGAATGCAACCAGCGAATTCCATGGTTCCACAACCAATGGCGGCTCCATCGCAACAACAGTATCAACAGCAGCCGCAGCAACATTGGATGGCTCAGCAGCAGCCGGCAGCGTATCAGGTTCCGCAGCAGCAATCGGCGTATTATTACCAGCAACAGCAACAACCTCAGTACAACGCCGCGGCAGCTGCTGCTCAACCGACCAGTTCCGATGAGATCCGGAGCTTGTGGATCGGAGATCTACAGTTTTGGATGGATGAACAGTATATCCAGAACTGCTTCGCTCACACTGGAGAGGTACGCTTCGAGTTTCGGATATGAATAATCGATATCTGTTTTGTATTCTTCAAGTTCTCCAGTTTATGTATCCTGAAACTAGTCGGCAGGAAATCACATTGATGCTGATATCTAGATATGCTTGTATGTGGCTTTTGAGAATTTGCGTTTAGAACTACTAATTGTTGTGTTATGCTTCAAGTTTTTCGCGTTCTATAACAGTTACTAGGCCTCTATCCTAACCATGCTATATGAATAATCTGTATCCGTTCTACTTCCTTCATGTTTTTGGAATACTTGAAAATAATAGGGCAGGAAATCACATTGATGCTGATATCTAGATATGTTTGTATGTGGCTGTTGTACTTTTGCTTTTTGAACTATGAGGCGTCAACTGAAAAGATTGGTTATTTTTAATTTTCAGAATTTGTTTTTTTCCTTTCATGTGCTATGGATGTATTTTGTCCTAGTGTTCTAAATGTAATTCGAGGAACATGTTACGCTGAGGTTTAGTTTGAATTCATTGAGTTGTATTACATTTATGGATTGGTCCCCATATATGATATGTTTGTGTGATAAACATATTAGTTAATTTCTCTGCGTAGTCAGGGGCGGACCCAGGTTGTCTCCAGGGGTTCATCCAAACCCCTCGGTAAAAAATTACACCGTATATAAAGTAAGTTTTCTGTATTTCAGTAGATATATATATATATATATACATATATATATATATATATATTTTTGAACCATCTCAATAACAAAGAGAAGCTGGTGGCTCAGTGGCAGTCCCCTTGAAATTGAATTGTGCGTCACTGGTTTGAATCCCAGGGAAAGTGATTTATTTTTTTCAGTCTTTTTTTAAAGAAAAAATTCCGTTCTGTTTTTCTTTTTTTAGTGTTTTTTTACTTTAAAAAATCTGCGTAAAGTGTGGTTTTAAACCCCCAAAAAATCAAGGTTCCCATTTCTAAAGACTTTTTTACATGTTTATATTTTTATTTTCCGAACCTCTCTGAATGAAAATCCTGGTCCGCCACGCTGCGACTGATGCTCTGATGATAAAATCAGCACAAGGTTTAGTTTGAATTCATTGAGTTGAATTGCATTTATGGGTAGGTCTCCATACATGATATACGTGTGTCGGAAACAGATTAGTTAATTTCTCTGGGTAGTGACGCTCTGATGATTAAATTAGCACCGAGGTTTAGTTTGAATTCATTGAGTTGCAATACATTTATGGATAGGTCTCCATATATGATTTATGTGTGCGGGAAACATATCAGTTAATTCTCTGGGTAGTGATGCTCTGATGATAAAATTAGCACCGAGGTACAGATTAGTTAATATCTCTGGGTAGTGATGCTCTGATGATAAAATTAGCACCGAGGATTAGTTTGAATTCATTGAGTTGCAATACATTAATGGATAGGTCTCCATATGCGACTTATGTGTGTGGGAAACATATCAATTAAATCTCTGGGTAGTGCTGCTATGATGATAAAATTAGCTTGTAGAAAGGGATTGCTAGGGTTAGATGGCATTAGTTTGAACTGTTTTACATGTGTTCTTGCCTCGAGTTCATATTATGTGGGGTTTGTAGACGTCGGGACTTTGGTCTCAACCAATATGATGTTTTAATAAGATTCTCAATCTACTTAGAGTGCTGCAGCTCATGGCTCAAACATAGTTCTTGCTTGAGCCCATATACTTAGAGGTCATAGGTTATGATCTCAACTTTGTGAGAAGGCCAGTCCATAGGTTTTAGGTAGCTGGGGAGATGTTAAGCAGATATTTTTTCTTGAAAATGTTTTAGTTGAGATGTTAGGCACATATAGTTTCTTGGTCACATACAGGAACTGAATGGTGTATTTAACCAAAAACCATTTTGGTGAATACAAGCAATTTGTTTGAACGACTGTGCGAGGAGCCAGCACTTCCATAAACTATTCTATTGTTTTCTTTTTTAAAACTATTACAGTCTGACTATCATTCATCTTGTTTTGTAACGGAATGTCATTCTTAGTAGACCATGTCAGGATAATTGTTGAAGCTTTTGAAGTCCTATAATTGCTAGTTGTAAATTTTTCTTGGCTTTTGCTTCATCAGCCTCTCCTGCTATGGAGAAGTGCAAATTTGTGCTTGCTTTATAATTGTGTAAATGTTTCCTTCATTGACATGATTTGTAGACGTATGGAAAAATATTCTTGCATTTTCCAGTGCATGACGTATGAGTGTTGTGTTTCTGCTATTTTAATTTCCTTTCCTTTCTCCCCCTTCAAATTTATGGTAGTTTTGTGAGTCTTCTAACTATTGTTTATGCAGGTGGCCTCTGTTAAAGTTATCCGCAACAAGCAATCTGGACAATCTGAGGGTTATGGATTTGTTGAGTTTATTAGTCATGCGGCTGCTGAAAGAAACCTACAAACATATAATGGCTCCATGATGCCTAATAGTGAGCAACCCTTTAGACTCAACTGGGCATCACTCGGTTCGGGTGAAAAACGTTCAGATAATGGTCCTGAATACACAATTTTTGTTGGAGACTTGGCAGCTGATGTCACTGACTATATGCTTCAGGAGACATTCAGGGCCAACTACCCCTCAGTCAAGGGTGCAAAGGTTGTGACTGATAGGGTCACTGGGCGCACAAAGGGCTATGGGTTTGTTAAATTTGCAGATGAAAGTGAGCAATTGCATGCTATGACTGAGATGAATGGCAAGTTCTGCTCCACTAGGCCAATGCGGATAGGCCCTGCAGCTAACAAGAAGAGTGTACCTGGTCAGGTGCAAGGTATGTTCAAACCTCGTAGTTTCTTGTACTGGTCTACATAGGTATCCTCTAGAGCTGTTAAGGAATGCATCTAGCTTGCAGTTAAGTACATATGCATTCCTAGGTTTTGAACCTGTTCTCTTGTAAATTTGCGATTTTGTGCTTTTGACAATTTGAGTTATGTT
The DNA here is from genome assembly GCF_036512215.1 of Solanum lycopersicum. Lineage (NCBI taxonomy): Eukaryota > Viridiplantae > Streptophyta > Magnoliopsida > Solanales > Solanaceae > Solanum > Solanum lycopersicum. Next base: position 5,438,472 of record NC_090802.1, on the reverse strand, counting down.
GGCTTGATGATGATATCAGTTTGTTTTGGGGGCAATTGCTGGTTTTGTTCTCACCTCACTGGGTTAAACAGTGCTGTTATGCTTGCTCTCGTTCCTTGAAGATTAGCAACAGCTTTCAACATCTTTTCCTTCCATTCATTAAAGACATCCTTGAAATATTAAATCTCATAAAACTCCGATTGTCTCGAAGCAGGGTGAATGGTCGGAGGCTCTATCATTTTGGGGCCTGGAGCTTGTTACAGCTGAAATGAGTAACTTTTAGGACGTGATGTTCTGTAGGTCAGTTCATTTAAATGTGGCAAAATTTCCATTATGGCAGATCCACGTGGCATTAATTTTTTTTTCCAGTTTCTTCCTTTTCCCACTACGCTTTCTATCAGTTTATTTATCTTTACTTATCAGCTGTTTTATTCTTTATATCTAGTTAGCCTGCCACGAGTGTCACTTTGATCTTCAGTTTCCTTAAGCTTTTCGCAGTTCCAATTCCTAAATAAATATACTTGGGTCCTGTATCCATTCCTTTACTTTTCAGCCATTTTATTTTTTACTTGTACAAAAATTCCGGGAGGAGGTTGTTTCCCCTCACCTTCATATGCTAATGCAGCCATAACATGTCCCTTTTTTATGGCAAGGGAAACTCGCAGAGGTTATCCTTTGGGTGCTTATAGGGTAAAAAACCCGCACCTATGCAATAGCTTGCAAACCACAAATGAGAGGTAACCCGCACTAGACAAGCTTGGTGCGACGAGCTCGACCTAGAAGGCTAACCCCTTGCTTTCACTGGCATTGGGTATTAAACTTGAGACCTCCAACATGGAAGTCCCAAGCCCAAACCACTAGGACACCTTGATTCCACGTCAATGTTCGCTTTGCTTATTGTTGCTATTTTTAGATTTTTCAGATTCTTGTCAACTATTTTTTGTTTCATTTTTTCTTGAAGTTTCAATAGTTAGATTTCTGTAACAAGTTATTAAGGGATGTTGAGGCTGGTTTAGAGGAGTCTCTCCAACACGATCTCGCAATTGGCCAATTTATATGATGGTGTTGGGACGGGGTTCGGATTTGTTAGTATGATTTTCATATTTATATTTATTTTAGTGATACTGAGATCATTTAAGGCAACAGTTATAAGCTCAAAGGGATTTGGTTCAGTGTCAGGGGTAGTACATCACAGGATGTGGTTGGTCATGTCACTATATTGAACCCTGTTGACAAGTATTTTTATTGTTGATCAACTGCTCCTTCACTCTTTATATTGGCATTTTTGCGTCCCTCTGTTTGTAAGTTTGAACCTAAAAAGTAATCTGGAGTATGAACTTTTCTTGTGTGCTTGTGGTTGGGGGGTCCAATTAAAACTAGTTAATATGGATCTTGAACATTCATATCTGATGATTTTCTTTTGGGTCGTTGTAACCCATATAATTTATGAAGTAACAACAGCTCACTGTGTCTTTTTGTCTCTTGAACCAAATACCTTAGTGTTCTTTTCAGATGCCAGGTGTAACCAATGCTCAAACTTGTTTGTATTAGAAGTTTATATAACACAGCACAAAAATTATGTTTATGCTTTTAGCTGCACTAATCTATCTGATTTTTTACCTGCTCTTGTTAGTGTTTGAAGATTTATTATACAGGTGCTTGTAATTTCGTTTGCACCTCTTTTCATTTTCTTGATAAATACTTGTGGAGTATTTCTTTTAAATGGATAAGAAAATTTGTCTGCATCTACCCTCATCTATGCTTTTTTTCATTGCAGCTTCATATCAAAGTACCAATGGAACTCAAAATGAGGACGATCCTTCTAATACAACTGTCAGTACATTTACTTATGGAAGTACTATAATTTTCTGTTGATTTCTACTCATGTGAAATTGACATTGATTGCAGATATTCGTTGGGAATTTGGATGCTAATGTAACAGATGACCATCTAAGGCAGGTTTTTGGAAATTATGGACAGTTGCTTCATGTGAAAATACCAGTAGGCAAACGTTGTGGCTTTGTTCAATTTGCTGACAGGTACCCTTCTGAAGTTCATATGTTAATTCAACAAAAAATAATAGATGTAAATTTGACTTCAATGATAACTAACATGGTTGGTTTTGTAATTGCAGAAGTTGTGCTGAGGAAGCTCTACGAGCATTAAGTGGAACTCAGCTGGGTGGACAAACTATCCGCCTTTCATGGGGTCGTAGCCCTTCCAACAAGCAGCAGGTTAATAGTTAATGCATAAATCATTTTTTTGGTTTCTGACGCTAATCTTAGTGCATGACATACACAATGTTTCATCTTCTGGTTGTCCAGCCTCAGGCTGACCCAAACCAATACGGTGGTTATTATGGGTATTCAGCTGGATATGATGCTGCCGCTGCTGCTGCCTATGGTTATGCTCAACCTGCTCAGGATCCAAATCTATATTATGGGGGTTACGCTGGGTATGGAAATTACCCTCCACAGCAGCAACAACCACAGGTTTTGCCTTACCCTTTCAACAACTTAAAGAATGAATTTTACTACTGACGGATGATATTGCATGATAAATTTGTTACATATTGTTAATACTTGTTGCTGTTCTAATGTGGCTGTGCAGTGATCTCTGCTGGTTAAAGGAGTCGACGAAAGCTTCCTAGCACAGTAATGCAACGATGTAGAAAGGGAGGGGCATGGATTCGAAGTTTGCATCAGATTTAGTATAAGATAAACTACTGTAGGCTGGTTCTTGAAGATCAGTATTTATGGTTGTGTTCAACCATCGCTTACTTTTTCATTAGTTACCTTCTGTTATTTTTCATTGGTTTTTTTGTTGATCTTTTTGTTTTTTGCGCTTTTATGTTTACTTTTCATGAGTCCAACTTGGTACTTGGATTTTTGTTCTAGTTGGTTTTTACAAGGCACAAAGAGGTTATACATAACGAGTAAACGTATATTGTAATCTGCTATAATTTATGTATGGACAAACAATGGTATGGTATTTTATTTAAAAATAGTTTTTCGCTTGGAAGAAAAAATTTACTCATTGTTGGAATTTATTTTGTATTGTGGGATAATCTTTCTTTTGAAGCATTAATCATGTACTCTTTATTGTGTTTTGGTATCCCCTTTTTATATTCTTTCCAGTCTGATTATTGCAATGTTCTTTTTTATTGGTATCTTCTTCATTGTACATGGATTTGTTACTCTATCGAGGGTCTTTCGGGAGCACCTATACCTCTCTGAGGTAGTAATTAAGTCTATATATATATATATGCATTCTATTGTCGTGGGATTTTATTGGGGGTATGTAACTGTCGTGGATTGGATTTCACTTGTGGGATTTTGTTGGGGGTATATAACTGCTTTAACCAAAATACTTTTGTTTTTAATTTGTTAGTCTTTATTTTTGATCTATTTATTTCAAAAAATGTCTCGATAGTTTTTTTAATTCCTGATCTGTTTAAGATTATAGAGTATTTACGTTTGACATTTGTCAATTTTAGACCGAATAAAGAATCTGCTATAATAAGCATGTATATTAGGTCAAAATAAGATAAAATATTATAGGGTTGGAATTTTTGAAAGTAAAGATGGATTGTGTTTGTTATACTTTTGTAAAGAATACTTCATTTAATGTCCATGCTTTAATCTATTCTAATATAACTTCAAATGTGAAAAATGAGTTCGAAAATAAGTTTTGAGTTTCAAGATATGTTCAATTGAGGACGAAGAAAGAGAATTCACGGTTCAATTCTCCATTTTAACACAAAAAGTAGGATAAATCAAATTCTGTTGAGTCTAACTTGTATATTCACTTATCAAAGAATGATTCTTGTAATTAAATGATTGAACAATATGGAGAAAGAATGATTCTTGTAATTAAATGATTGAACAATACGAGCAACACTTAGTTGACATACATCTAATAATTTCTGATTCCAATCCATCATGTTTAGCAGAAATACATAAAACTCTTGTTTATTATTCACTTAGCTAGAGGTATTTTAGTGATAAGTTCACGATCCTTCTAGCTGTGCTACTCAATGTGAACCTAATACAAAACATATCATAAACTAAGATCACTTGCTTATTCCCCCTTTCATTTTAAGTTTCTTCCTTTCCTGCAACCTCAACTTCTGTTCCAACATCAGTACTTTGCTTTTCCTTTGGAGAATTTCGCGTTTCCATCGAAAAGTCTACTAATTCACTGATTGATTCTTGAGTGTCATTATGTTGAGGCATGTCGAAAAAAGGTACTTCATTTTGAATTGAATCACTTGGCTTTACTTCACTTTCTGCTGCTACTGATTCTTGAGCTAGAAAGTTAAGTTCAACGAATGACGGAGTTTGGTGAGGTTGAAAATCTTGATTCCCTTGTCCACTTTGTGTCAATTCTTTTGGTTGAAGCTCTGGATTGATTGTTGGAATGAGTTGAGTTTGAGCATCTATAGGAGGAGCTCGATGGATCTCGAGTTTCTTTAGTTCATAATGAACCAACTCTGTTGGCTGAACTAAAGTTTCAAGATTAGACTTGTTGTTCTCCACTTCAGCTTCAATCTGTTTTTGATTCGATCCCATTTCTAGTGATCCATCGACAACATTATTATGATGGATCTCGTCGTTTAAGCTGTTGAGATCAGAACAAACAAGAGTACCTGTCTGAATTATTGAGTTTGAGTCTATAAGTTGGCTCTGAGTACTCTTCTGTCCATTGGTACATTTACCTTGTTCTGCATTTAACTCGAGACCTGATTGGTTCGCGACTTCAAACACCTCCATCACCTCGTCTTGTTCAACCATTCTAAGGTTTTCCAATAAAGGGGTAAACTGTGTTTGATGTTTGATCATTTCATCTGGATTACCACGTTGATCGTTACGTACTGATGGATGATCAGAAGGCAACAGAACTTGTTCTGGAGACACATTCAGCTGCTCATTAGTACTACCAGTTTCTTGATCTTGTAGAGTTATAACTTGTCTTCTATGATGCATTTTAACTTGTGGGGCAATGTCATTTGCTGCTGTTATGGGAGAAAATCGCCCCGGCTCAAAGATTAATCCGCGGAGCGTGGTGGCGTTGTTCCCAAGCTTGACAGAAAGGAAGTACCCTGCATCAAAAGTACCATCAATGACACCAGAAACTATCTGTCCTAACATGTTTTCATCTGTAGTGATATCTTTTTGCCTCATGATTTCTGGTGCTGGAGTTGTTGGAGTCTGCAAGATCATTCTTTTAGCTGGACCATCATCTTTCCGAGGGCGGCCGCGCCTTCGTTTTGCTGGAAGGATTGTTGGAGGAGAGGGATTTTCTTGATTAGTTTGATCATTCATTATGTGTAAACCTTCACACTACATGTAATTGAAGACATTAGTTTTCTATCATGGATTAGTATCACAAGCACATGCACTAGGATTAAAAAATCTCAAACAATAACTACGTCTCGATTCTAAACAAGTTGAAGTTAGCTATCTAAATCCTTACCTCATCATTTTAGCACAGTGATCATGATCCAAAGGATTCAAATAAAGTTGTAAGACAAATGAGATGATAAATCCTTTGTTTATTGTTTCCTTCGTATGATTTCTAAGTGGTGGATTCAAGATTTGAACTTTATGGAGTTTGAGTTTGGGATTTCTCCTGTGGACTATATATAGATATGATGGATCCAGGATTTGAACTTAAAGAGCTATACATTCTACGATAACGACATCAAGAGTTACTAATTTGATCCCGAATTATATTTTTGTATATATTTCTTGATACAAATACTGATTTAAACTAAAGCTATTGAGTTTGATCAAATTTTTATTTAGTAGCCTTTTAGCTCCGCCCTGAAATTCTTGATGTCTCCACTCTCCTCTATTTGGGTTGAAGAATTTCTTCTTCAATTTCATGATCATCATCAATATATAAATTTCACTTCAAATTATTTAATTGACAATTTTTAGATAATAATTTCTTAGCTCTTGAAATAGAAGATATAAAAAATGAATAATCATGTCATAAGATTTCCATGAAGTGAAAAAAAAAAAACTCAAAAATATCCATCTATACAACAAAAAAAAAACATATACAGTCTAATCTTATAAGTTAGAGTAAAAAAAAGAGAAGTGTACATAAAATTTTATCACAATCTGATTTCATGAGTGGAGTCGAGAAAAAGTAAAATATATGTAAAATCATACCACAATCTGATCTCATAAGTAGAGTAAAAAAAAAATAGAGTGTACGTAATCTTACCACAATTCGATCTCATAAGTGAAATCAACGAATAATGAAGTGTACATAAATCTTACCTTCTCACAAAGAGATCATTTTTTATAGATCCTTGACTCAAGAAAAACATATACGAGGCTAGAAATTCACATGCACGTAAACAATCGCAATGGATATGATATATGTTAATTTCAAGTATACATATTTGAATGTTAATTCTTGAAATTGATGAATATATAATATATATGAATGAGAAACTAGAAATTACCTTTTTCTTTGTTCTATAAAGAATTGAGATTTTTCTAAAACCAATTGCTCATACAAAAATAAATAAAGATCTTGCTTTTATTTTCCTAATGAAGTTTTCTTCTCACCTATTTTTGGGGGTTGATTTTTTCATGATCTCAATTTTCATTTTACTGTAATAAAGTCACAAAAATAGTTGTTATAATGAAAAATTTACTCAATTTATTTATTTAGGGATTAAAGATAAGAATCTCTCTAAATTATGATAAAATTATAAATACACATTTAACCTATGCGAATTGCAAAGGTTTTATTATTTTTTCAAATAAATAAAGAGAAAATAATTTAAAATATTTTTTCATTTTCTATGTTTGAAAACAGATATTTAGATAGTATTATCTCTACGAAAATAAATTCCTTGAAATTGAGAAAAATGATTTTCCTAATAAAAGTAAGGAAACCATGTTTCATATTCTAAATTCATTATCTCCTCTCTACTCACTCAATCCCCTAACCTCCACTTCTCATCTCGTCCCGTCGATATAATGTTTTACGAGATAATATTTTTATATTCACTTTCATCAAATACTATAAAACAAGTAAGGAACTCACTTATTTTTCGAACTAAACATTATATTTTCAATGAAAAATATTTCCTTCTTATCAAACCCTACCTCTAATAATTACAGTAACATATTTTTTTAAAAAGGCTTGTAAAAGACTCAACACTCGAAAATAACTTTTTTATTTATTTACGAGATAAAAATAATGTATACATACACTCTATCCTTTTCATATCTAAGTTATGAGATCATATTGAGAATGTTATTATTATTAGCGAGTATAAATAATTTTAGACAAAGAATATAATTATAACCATATCCAAAATATTTATGGCTGAAAAAGAAGGTATGTGGCCAGCACAAGTCCCTACTAAAATTCAAACACCACAAAAATAAAAATAAAAAACACTAATCTATAAAATCCACCCCAAAAAGAACAAATAAAGCTCCAATTTTTCTATCACCAAGACCTCAAAATTCAATCATGGCTTCTCTTGTTACCAATGGAATCTCATGTTTTTCTCCTCAACCCATCACTGAGCAACCTAAACTATCAAAAGGGTCTCAATTTCTGCTAAAATTAGCTAACCCCAGAAACCCTAATTCAAGAATTTTGAAGGTCAAAGCTGCAGAATTGAGCTATGAGGCAACTATTGACAGCCCAGGTAAAGAATCTTCTGTTTCAACCTCAAATGAAAATGACCCACTTCAGAAATTCTTGAAAAGAGACTATAAATGGGGTTTTAATCAAGAAATTGATTCCTTTTCATTACCAAAAGGGCTTTCAGCCGAAACTGTTAAGCTTATTTCTGGTAGAAAAAATGAGCCTAATTGGATGCTTGAGTTTAGATTGAAATCATATGAGAAGTTTCTTAAAATGAAAGAGCCTAAATGGTCTGATAATAGATACCCGGAAATTAGTTTTCAAGATATTTGTTATTATTCTGAACCTAAAAAGAAACCAACTTTGAATAGTCTTGATGAGGCTGATCCTGAGCTTATTAAGTATTTTGATAAATTGGGTGTTCCGTTGAATGAAAGGAATCGTTTGGCTAATGTTGCGGTTGATGCTGTTCTTGATAGTGTTTCTATTGCTACAACTCATAGGAAGACTTTAGAGAAAGCTGGTGTGATTTTTTGTTCAATATCTGAGGCAATTAGGGAGTATCCTGATTTAGTTAAGAAGTATTTAGGGAGAGTTGTGCCCCCTGAAGACAACTTTTATGCGGCTTTAAACTCGGCTGTGTTTAGTGATGGATCTTTTGTGTATATACCTAAAAACACTAGGTGTCCGATGCAAATCTCGACTTATTTTAGGATAAATGCAATGGAAACTGGACAGTTTGAGAGGACTGTGATAATTGCAGAGGAAGGTAGTTTTGTGGAGTATTTAGAAGGGTGTACTGCACCTTCGTATGATACTAATCAGTTACATGCTGCTGTGGTCGAGTTGTATTGCCACGAAGGTGCGGAGATTAAGTATTCCACTGTGCAGAATTGGTATGCGGGAGATGAGGAAGGTAGAGGAGGGATTTATAATTTTGTTACAAAGAGGGGAATTTGTGCTGGGGCTAGGTCGAAGATTTCGTGGACACAAGTGGAGACTGGATCAGCTATTACCTGGAAGTATCCGAGTGTTGTGTTAGAGGGTGATGAATCAGTTGGTGAGTTCTATTCCGTGGCATTAACCAATAATTATCAGCAGGCAGATACAGGGACAAAGATGATACACAAAGGGAAGAATACAAGGAGCAGGATAATTTCAAAGGGTATTTCAGCAGGACATTCTAGGAACTGTTATCGAGGACTAGTTCAGGTGTTGTCCAGTGCAGACAATGCCAAGAACTCCTCTCAGTGTGATTCAATGCTTATTGGTGATACTGCTGCTGCCAACACTTATCCATACATTCAGGTAGTTTGCTCTTTGTGAACTTTAATTTTTTTCCTTTCTGGCTTAGTTTGATAGCAATAAGTAATGTTTCATTTTTGTTTTGTTGTTAGAGCATGCTAGACTTGCTACTTATGCAGTGTTTTCCTTTTCTTTTCTTCGTTTTATGGCGACATTTGCTATGCATGAAATTGCACTATGTTGGTGCATTTAAGTTGTACATGACCTTTTTCATAGAATAGACAATATGTTTATCACCAGTTAACATCTAAGACTTCTTCTTTTCGAGATGTAGAAAAAAGAAAAGAAAAGTCTTCCTTATGAAGTTACAAATCATCCGCAATATGAAGAACGGAGGAGAGAAGTTCATTAGGACTGTTGCTATTTCTTCTTCGGAAAACAATCGGTTAGAAGAAGTTACACAAGCTGCCATATTGGGACAGGCAGCTTAGATGTTCCACGTAGGACTCTAGGTCTTATTTGGCTTTTGATAGTCCTTTTGACTTATAGGACCTAGAATTTAGTTTCTTCAAGCTATACTAACTCCGAGGATGTCATTCATGTGTGGGAGATGCAGGCAATATTTTGTAAGGTTCCAAGTCAAACTTTAGTGTTAAAATTTGTTTGACCTCTCGTATGGGCTGTTAGGTGCAGCCTATTGTGCCCACTTTTGTTTTGAGCATAACTGTTTGTTCCTCTTAACTTCCAGAGAATGTTTCTCATACTTAATTAGTCTAGGGCTGCATAATTATTTTAGCTGGATTGCTTGAGGCGTCGAAGTGCTTGGTGATAGGAAGATGTGCTGGTGTAATATGTCTGTAGATGCAGTTGGCTCCAGATGGATTCCCGTTCATTAAAATAAATTAATTGAACTGTATTTATGTATTGTGTTTTTTTTGGGGGGTGGGGGGTATTTTCATTGTCTGGGAATCATCTAAATTAGGCTAGAGACACAGATTCAGGCCCAGAGTGCTCTTAAGTTGGAACTATGGTTTTAGGATATGTGAGAAAGTGTCCATGGTTTATGATGAAAGAAGAGTTTGTCTTTCTATTATTTTCTGTTTGTTGTGGTTTGGTTGTGGTTGGGGTTTGGGGGGGGGGGGGGTAGCTTTAAGTTGTACATCCTTCGTCATTCCCTGCGAGTCAAATATGTAAACCAATGGTTGATAACATCATTGGAATTACATTAAGAACTTGATGCTAAATGTAACTTACATCATGTAATCTAGGTCAAGAATTTGAACCAAAACGCCCCACTTCTTTCCGTTTTCAGTTTTAGTATGAGATAAGCATAAATTGTACATTGCACTATTCCTTCTACTGATGTTATCATCATTTGAACAGAGCAAAAACCCAACTGCACGCATTGAACATGAAGCGACAACGTCAAAGATCGGTGAAGACCAGTTATTTTATTTCCAACAGAGGGGAATCGACTACGAGAAAGCAATGGCTGCAATGATATCGGGTTTCTGCAGAGACGTTTTCAATGAACTTCCTGATGAATTTGGTGCTGAAGTGAACCAGCTAATGAGTTTGAAACTTGAAGGATCTGTTGGTTAAAGCACTATTTCAAACTAGTCAATAAAAGCTAATTGCTAGTAGCTAGTGGTTTTGTAATCTGTAAAGTTATAGCACAAGACTTTGCATCATCAATACACATTTGTAAATAATGCATCAACGCATTATCTTCTACTTAATATCTTTGTAATCCATCCTGCTTTTCCACGAGCTGAGGGTCTATGGGAAGCAACCTTTCTGCCTCTCAGCATACACTCTACCTTCTTCTGACTTCACTCGTAGGATCACACTGTGTATGTTGTTATCTTTGTAATTCATCCCAAAACTTTTGTAGATGGATCCCAAATTGATTGTATTAGAGATCAAAGAAATCAAGGTTTTTATTTTTTAGCATTATTAGAACTTGTTTAAGTCTTTTCTTCAGATCGTGAAATGTTAAAATAAAAGATCGTGAAATATTGTATCACTTTTGCACATCAATATATCGTGAATCTTTGAATCTATGCTTATTTTCAACTTCTTCAAGCATTTAGTCAATTACTATGCCCTTCTTCGTCTCTGGGTGTCTAGGTATAGAAATCACTCGAGTAGCCATTAGACACTACTAAGAGATATCTCTAAATATATTAATTGAAATATAGTGTAACACGTGATTTTCATCGAACGTGAAAGATAAATCTCTTATCCCTATAAAAATAAGAAATCTTTTTTATATTCATGTCACATCAAAGAAATCGTAGGAAAGATAAAGAAAAAGAATCAGAAGCAGCAAAATTAGATTGAATTTACCATATTAAATTAGTTAACATGTCATGTTATAATAATTCATATATGCATACGTTGGGATGAGGTTCATTTGAATTTAATGTTTTCGATGCGAAACGTTTGTTTTTACTCCCTGACACTATTAAAAATTTACTATTTTTCGCTGAAAAATGTATAATAGATGCTTCCACAAATATTTCGATTGAATCAGTAAAAAAATGTGAAAAAATTAGAAAGTTTTTGTTATAAAATCAAGCTCATAAGAATGTAATCATAAAGAGAAGAAGACAAGAGAGATAGATAGAAGAAGGGGAATTTTCTTCTTATTCAAGTGTATTCAAGTCTCATATGTATCTATTACAATAGTGAATGAACAACCCTATTTATAGAGTGAGAAATCACTCCAAAGGTTACCATATTAAGTATCATAATAAATAGATACATTCTTATCCAAAAAGGTTCATGTCACCTAGTGAATATGAATGGTTGTTCATGTACCAACCTTATGGACTATCCACTTAATTCAATGTATTTATAACACTCCCCCTTGGATGTCCATAGATAATGTGCCTCGTTAAAACCTTACTAGGAAAAACCCTGTGGGAAAAAATTCTAGTAAAGGAAAAAGAGTACACATATCTTTTGATACGCACCATTTGTTGCCTCATTAAAAACCTTGCCAGGAAAACCCAGTGGGAAAAAACCTCGATCAAGGGAAAAAGAGTGCAACGCGTATTGTACTCCCCCTGATTAAAACATCACTTGATTTCTTGTGATGATGTCTCCAATCTTTGTACATTGTGGTTGGTATATTCTTTTTTTAAAGAAAAACCACACATTTCTTGAATATGGTGTGTAATTTATCTCAACCAGACGCGCTTTTGACTTGCTTCATAAAGGACTTTTATTTCTGCAGAGCAACATTTGCTTCATTGATCCCCAGGATATTATTGTGCCTCCACATGCAAACACATAGCGTGATTGAGATAGAACTTTATGCGGATCAGATAAATATTCTGCATCTGCGTAACCAATCAATTTTGTTTTGGATTCCTCGGAATAGAATAAGCCCATAACTATGGTCCTTTGAGGATATTCAATCATGTGTTCAACACCATTTCAATGTCCTTTATCGGGGAGAAACTGAATCTTGCCAGTAAATTTACTGCAAAACAAATATCCAGTCAAATATTGTTAGTAAGATGCACTAGTGCCCTGATTGCACCAAGATAGAGTTTCATCACCAAGAAACTCTTATCCTTCTTTTGAGATCAAACTGAATCATCATTTATCTCAAGTGATCTCATAATCATTGGGGTACTCAATGAATGTGATATATCCACATAAAATTGCATCAAAATTTTTCAGTGTATGTGCACCGTTAGACAAATATTTTATTTGTCAAATTAACAATCTGTAGGTCAAGACAAAATTTTGTCTTACTAAGACCTTTTCATAAAAATACAAGGACAATTAGGGTAATTCTTTTGTACCCTTTTTCTTCCTTGACTATTTCAATCCATATAAGGATTCTTGAAGCTTTATTGGATAAGTTTCTTTCAAACGTTTATATGCTTCAGACACCTGGATTGTTTCAAGGATTTTCATATATCCTTCATTGTCTAGCTAGACATTACAATTATTCATTTACATGCATTCAATTTTTCATATGTTGCCAGATCAAAACAAACCTCATTTCATCTACCAAAGGAGAAAACATCTCCACTAATGTAAGGATTTTTGCGATAAACCTTTATGCCCCAAGGCACAAACCGTATTTGATATCTTACGGTTATACTATCGCATAATAATTTATTTGTACCCCACTGACATTATATCTTGATTTATGGACTACCAGTCCAAAATGTCACTTTTCTAAGTGAAACAAAATATACTTGAATTGTGCATTTTACTTGGCCAACCATTTATCTGTTCACACTATATGACAGATTTGAATTCAAGATCCTCATTACAATTTATATCATTGAGCGCTACCTCATGTCAAAGATACCGTCGACAGTTATTTGATATCGATTCCAACAAGACATGACTTATCGAGATCTCTTCATTTTTTATTATTTCAGGTACCTGAACCTTTTTCAAGATTTTATGAAGTGTTATGTCAATGTGCTCTTTTATAGCACTTGCCTCATTATCATGACCATATTGATCATTTGCTCCTTCCTTCTTTAAGGAATTTTATATTTGGAATCAATTGGTCTATTACGCTTTCGGCGTATCATAGACTTTGTCCTTCAAGGACTTCACATTGAAGCATTCGCAGCTGAATTATATCATAGGGTCAGTGCATTCCTCTGGCAACTGATTTGCAACATTATGCAACTGAATTATCCCTTGAACTTTAAGTTCACATATTTATTTAAATTGCCTTCACATTTTGAAGGACTATTTGAAGAACTTATAGTGTTCTTCCTTTTATCATTACCACAATGATGACTATTATAATTATGTCCCTCCACGCCCTTATTCATATCATTAATCATTTGTCATCTTTCAGACTAACATTCACTACTACCACATTCATATGATTGAATGGAGCAAGTTAACAGGCGGATTTCAGAGTTATTACATGTTGCTACCACATTCTTTTTAAGGAATGAAGCAAATTCAATAGAACGAATTTCAAGACTTTTCATCAAAGCCTAGTCATCATTATATCATCATTATGGTGCATTGACTCAAACTCAATGTCTTATCCATATAAGGCGTTTTACGCCATAATTCTATGGGACTTGAACCCAATCACGGTGCATCAAAACTCAGATTGATGTCTTACCCTTTTGGTGCGATAGAACTTGAATCTATCGTCTTATCCTCAAATATTTTTCATTATGGTGCATCCGGACTTTAACCTGATGTCTTACCCTTTTGGTGCGATGAAACTTGAATTCATCGTCTTACCCTTAACCAACGGTATAATAAATCGAAGTACAACATGACTCATCCTTTGAGTCTTTCAAAACAATCAAAATAACATTCAAATTCATGCTATTAAAATTTTATACCTTCTTCTATTTAAGAAATTTTGTATAGCATGTCATATTCAACCAATAGTAGTATATGTCTTCGGTTCCTGATAATTGTTAGTGACTGAATACTATTTTATTCTAAATCATAAAAATATTCTAGAAAATACATACCTGATTTTATGCATTTAATACTTTGATCTTCATAACGAGATCAACCAAAACATGAGTTAAAGAAAAAGTAAAACTCAATCTTAATTGGCTAGAGACTCGTGCTGATAACGTGTTATAAAATCAAGCTCATAAGAATATAATCATAAAGAGAAGAAGACAAGAGAAGTAGATAGAAGAAGGGGAATTTTCTTCTTATTCAAGTGTATTTAAGTGTCATCTGTATCTATTACAATAGTGAATGAACAATCCTATTTATAGAGTGAGAAATCACTCCAAAGGTTACCATATTAAGTATCATAATAAATAGATACTTTCTTATCCAAAAAGGTTCATGTCACCTAGTGAATATGAATGGTTGTTCATGTACCAACCTTATGGACTATCCACTTAATTCAATATATTTATAACAGTTTTCTAATATTTCAATGAAAATTTGTTTTTCATCATATATTTTTCTAATGAACTTGTTCGATAAAAAATAAGTGGAAAAAGTATGTTTAATTAACGCATATTGTTTAACATATATACTTGTTGACTGGTGAAGCTACATCTAAATTATTTAACAGTATAGTTGACTCAAACTTTTAAATTATGAAATCATTAGCATTTATTATAATTAATTAATCATATAAAAAGATGGTTCTTTTAAAATATTATTACTCAAGCGCTATTATTATGGCAAGTCAGCCAATTGTTTAAAAGTACTTGTTAACATTATTGAATAATATTCATATTACATAAAGAAAAAACAATTAAATTAATATTTTTATAAATAAACGACGAGAGAGTATATATAAAAGTAGTCATAATCACGTTAATTGATAAGCTAACAAACTAAAATAATTTAGTATATATATATATATATATATATATATATATATATATATATATATATATATATATATATATATATATATATATATTTTATTTTTAATTTTTGCTAAAGGTTAAAAGGCCGAGATAACACCTAAAAATAACTTTAAAAGCAAATTAAGAAAGTATTTTTGAGTTCAAGTAAATGCAATATGATAATCTTAAATCTTCTAAATTTATTTATGTTTTTAATTAAAGTATTATAAGAGGTTCATCCGATTCAACATGTCCATTTGTCACCTTCAAATATAGTCTCATTTGTGGTCTTTAGTTTGAATTTAATTTTAAAATGTACTTCTTCCGTCTAATAATAATTGTCAATATTTAATTTTGTGTTGGTCTATAATGTACGTCCCTCGTAAAAAATAATTTTTTGATAAATTTTTTTCAGGAAATAATTTATATTTTTGCGTAATATTAAACAATTATATCGAGATGTAACTTTAGTTTCTTATGAATTATATCCTGCTAGACATAACTGCAATTGTCAAAGAGCAAAAATTAAAGATTAATTCATTAAAAGAAAAACGTGCAATTTTATGTTAGAAACCCTGTAATCAGGATAGAGTCAACTTGCATTGGAGTTATTTAAATTATAATTCTTTGATAAACTTTTTTAATAATTATATATAATTAAAATTATTCTTTTATGCATATATTATATATAGTATAATAAGCCTTTTTCAATTAATTTATATATTTATTTTATCTTTATTAATAAAATATCAATATAAACATCAAACATCAAAAAAACGATAAGCCGGCAGACATGGTGGTTGACATTGATAAAACTAATGGGGCTTTAACTACTACTGAACAGACATATGTGGTAACCTTAATTATATATTTTATAATATAAAGTATTAATTGCTTTATAATTGGCTCCTGACTTTCTGCTGGTATTTCTAGCTGCCACTTTACATTATATTACTAAATTATAATTATTTGCACTTCTTGAAAAAATATAAAATAATATTCAATGTCACTCTAAGAGTTGTAATAGCTGTTCATTGACAGACATCTGTCTCTTTTTGTGACAATTATTTGATGTTTTTTAATAATTCAAACTTCATATAGTAAAACATTTAATATATATTCGATGTAATTTTATAGATAGAGCCAGTAAAATATAATATTAATATATTTTAATTTTATTTTTGTGAAAATAGAGAAATTGCTTTTAATCGACTTAAAAAATAACGTATTTCTTTATACGATAGTGTATAAATATTGGATTTAACCTAGTTTTACGATTATTTATAAATTAAATTTTGAATCAATAATTTTCGAAGTGCTATGAGCTTAATGATAAGAAAAGAGCTTTTGCATGTTTTTGTATCCTGAATAATATATAACTTTCTTTTCTCACTTTTGATAATAAGTAAATACAAAATATTATATTTTAATAAAATTTATATTTAGTTTAAATAAATATTATGAGAGTAATAGTAATAAAGGTTCATTTGAAAACGAAATACAAATGTGATTTGGGGAGTTTGGGAAGGTGAATTTATGAAATTTAATTTGTCTTATTAATTAATATCCCTTCCATCCATTTTTTAATTATTATATTATTTTTTTAAAAAAAATCAATACAATTAATTTTTAAAATTAAATTAAATTACATTAATTCGATATTTGAAACAAACAATTCAAATATTTAAAAACTGTATAAAAATTATTATAATATGCAATTTTTACATATTAATATATTAAAAAATATATTATAAAATATTAATTTCTCTCCATGTCAAATACTATCCTAAATATATATAAAAAAAAATCATCAAATTTAAATTATAAATCAATCACAACTAAAGGTTCCATATTAAACTCTTTGACTTTGAGAACTAAGAACAAAATATTCTTTAGAGTGACACATGCACTATTTTCATCCCCCCCCCCCCCCCCTCTCTTTTCTTGACCTTTCAAAAAAAAAAATTCCACTATAAATACATATATATTTTCTTTCCTTCAATTCTCACTTTCAAATTTCATAAACCTCTTTAATTACCAAAAAAAAAAAAAAAAACTCCACTATTTCATCAAATATCATAAATACCAAAAATGGCTACTAATTATTTCAAGATTGAAAAAGAAGACAAAGAAGATATTAAACATAGAAAGGCACAATTCTTGATTTACAAATCATTGAAGAAAGCAGATTCTGTTGTGTCTATGAGAAAGAATTCATATTGGTTGAAAATCAAAATTGGGAGGAAATTAAATATGCTGAAAAAAAGCATATTATTTACATTTTCTTCTTCAAGAATTGGATTTTACAAGCAATTTATTTGTCAATTGAAATTTTTGAAGAGTTTGATCGGAGGTAAAGAGACTATTGTTAGTCTTCCACCTGTGTTTACTTCAAGTTCCTTTTGATTACTTTTATCTCGAGCATACGCAATGAAATTAAAAATAATTAAATGAAATTTAAATCACGATATAATTTGATCTACGAATAATGTCAATTATTATCATAAAGGTTGGAATATTAGATGAATCATTATATAGTTAAGAAAAGAAAATAGTTTTAATTTTCCATTTCCATTTTTCATCTTTGTTTTAAGTTTACATATACATTGTACTTATTCACTCTTTGGTGAATAGTAAATCTATTCAATGCAAATGAAGAAATTGACTTATGATTTGTCTTTTCAATATCTATAGTTTCTTTTTGTTTAATTTTTTAATATATGATATATTTTTTTTAATTCGACTGATTTAAGTTTATGCTAAAAATTGATTTTAAAGGAAAATACTTTCAATTAAAAATAAATATATTATTAAAATTCAAACGTGATACTTAAGATTGATGACGTGAATATACCGAAAGACAAATGAATGATTTTGGGTTTGTGATTCTAGTAACTCCATACTTTCTCTATATATATATAAATAATGTTTATGTCGAATTAATTTCATTTTAAAAATTGAAAACAACTCAACTCAAATTTTAAGTTTTTAATATTGAAGACTTTAAAGTCTTGTGATGCACAAATCTTATGACATGTAGGTTACAGATTTTTAAAAATAAATATTTTTTTTCCTTAAACATTATGTTCAGACTTTAGTCAAATAAAATAAAATAAAAGAATATTGTAACATTCCAACCAATGCAAGTGATATTGTTTGTTTTAGGTTTTTACTCACAGAACTTTAAAATGTGTTATTATGACATAATACATATTTATGTATATATTTAGTATATCTATTGGTTTGCTCGTTTTTCCTAAATTTGTCTAGATTTAATAAGACTCTGACCCACTGATTACTATCAATAAGGTCAACACATAAGCGACTCTGATACCATCTATAATGATCCAGCATATTAGTAAGGCATAATACATATATTGAATTCTAAATTTGGTTTTAAATTTTAACTTTGACCTCCAACTTTCATAATGCACAAAATACATTTTAACTATCCAACTTTTAAATAAATAAACACATGAGTCCTACATGACACAATAAACGTACGACACCACGTAGGACAAAAAATGACATGTAGGACATGTGTGTGTATTTGTTCAAATTTATACAAGTTTAAGTGTCTACTTGTGCACACTCAAAGTTGAAGGACAAAAATGTGATTCGAATCTAACTTAAAAGACATTTTTATGTATTATGTCTGTTAGTAATATTGTTTATTCTAGGCCTAGATTCACACAAATTCAAAACATGTTATTAGAATATAGGACCTAATTATTATATACTCACTGTTTCTCTTGTATTTTCTAAATATGAGAATTTGATCCATGATCATGTCGATTTTATACATATTCCTAGATGTTTAAACAAAATACCTCGTAGATTAGCTAGACTTTTTTTCTCGCCATACTGAAATTTCTTTGGTGAAGTTTTTCTCAAGCTAAATTGTACACAGGGATTGGGTCACATTTGAATTATGTAATTTCTTAATATAGTAATACAAAGGAGCTAGTTCTGATGACAATAATATAATTTAAAACTGATGAAGATAGAATTTGTTTCAGTCAGATACAAAATAAATAAATAAATATATAAAGCCTCACGAGGAGAACAAAGTCTCGCATTCCTAGAATTGTTGTGAAATTTGAATAAAAAATCAACTTTTTTTAGGTATAATGATGAAATTGAGCTACAAATTATAGGAATATGATAAGAAAAATAAAATTGGGTGACAAATTGTAAAATTGTGATAACATTTCGAGAAAAATTCAGAAGGAAATAGGAGAAGAGGAACATGAAAAAAGAGAATATGGGGAGGCGGATCAAAAAATATTTTTTAAACTTTATTTTCAAATCAAACACAGCTATTTATTTTTATATTCTATTTTATTTCACGTTAATTTTGGGATGAACAAAAACAGGTGTTAATATGTCGTTATTATAGTTAAACCATTTAAACTTTTCGAAACAAATCTGAGGGAAATTTATATATTTTCCCATAATAATTCGATGAAATATTTACACATTCATTTCTTTAAAAAAGTGTATAAATATAAAAAAAAAATTATTATTTAAATCTTACTTATAAAGTTTTAATATTTTATACTAGTATTTTTATTTTTTATTTTTGGTAAAGAGTACGAAGAAATTGACAAACCCTCCTCTCGTCGCCATTACTGCTAACACCTGTAAGTTCGTCTAAACCCTAAATCCTAATCCAATTTATTTTTTCAAAGTGGATTTTTTTAGAAGCAAAATTCACAAAGTTGAGGTTAGATAACTGTAGAAATGATTTTTGCACAATTTTTTCTACCAAATTTTAGTTATTAGAGCGTAGATTCTGTATATTTTTGGCTTTTTATGGGTGTGATTTTTGTAGGTTGTTCAAAATGGTTGAAACTCTGTTTGAAGATATATTTACAGTCACTCAGAAAGATCCTGATGGAAAAA
This sequence comes from Solanum lycopersicum, assembly GCF_036512215.1. NCBI lineage: Eukaryota > Viridiplantae > Streptophyta > Magnoliopsida > Solanales > Solanaceae > Solanum > Solanum lycopersicum. The sequence goes on along the minus strand of NC_090802.1, from coordinate 5,418,385 downwards.
AATTTGATCGAGGTATGCAAAATCATCATTAGCAATCGAATGAATTTTGAACTGTAAGCTAACGCATAATCTGTAGATATGAATGATTTTAATTGTAATGTTGAATTAGTCATCTACATACTTTTTATGTATGGAAGTGAGTCTCGGAGTAACAGTAAAGTTGTCTCCTTGTAATCTATAGGTTAACAGGTTTGAGCTGTGGAAGTAGTTATAATGCTTGCATTAGATTAGACGGTCTATATCACATCCCTTAAAGTGTGGCCCTTTTTGAACTTTTTATTAATGCAAATCATTTTTTTGATGACTGTGGTTTGGGGTAGTTTGTGTGTACTGATAACTGTCACCTTCTACCCAGAACAAGTAAGAAGTAACTGTGTCCATCAAGGTTAGGACAGATGGGAAGGAATTAGTTGTGCTTGGGTTTGAAACTGAGACCTTTTTCATTGTAATTTTATTTCAAGTGGAAGTGAAAAGATGGCTGTGGTACACTACTTGAATGATAAGTTGGAGGGGATTATCTAAATTGTTTGTTTACTGTAGACCTGGGATGACATTCTCCTCTAGACTAATGCAAGGAGAAATATAATGTAAGAACAAGATGGTGGTGTTTAATAAGAAAAAGAAGAGTATAGTATTCATGTATTGACTGGCAATATTCAGATGAATGTGAATTAAGTATGATCATCTGTAGTGAATTTCGTAGTCTATTCTTATTTGCTGGATGACGTACTTTACAGTGAGAGCTGCCTTTTGAGACAAAGGTATGGACTCTTATGTGACCTTCATTGCAATAGTTCCACTATAGGTGATTCAACTTTACGTTTGTGTAGTTGTACCTTGTAGTTTCTTCCTCGTGAGCAATAAGAGGGCTTAGGAAGGGTCATGGGGTTCATGCAATTTTCTTAGCAAAACCATGTTTAGTTTATTATTGTCACCATGAATTATCAAAGTGCAGCAGCACTTTTTTTGTTGTTGTTGCTGCAAATAGTGTGATCGAATATATCTTGCATTTTGTAGTGAATCGCATTGAAGCACGGAGTGAGCAGTTTGATATGTTCATGCTACTGGATGTAAACACTGAGATATATCCTATGCGCGTTAAGGATAAATTTATGATGGTTTTAGCTTCTACTTTGAACTTGGATGGGACACCAGATACTGGTTATTTCATTCAGGTAATTTGCTGTAGTGGTTTATGTCTCCTAATTGATTTGCAAGTGTTAGCCTGTCTGATTTAATTTTAACTTTGCGATTTGTGTAAAGAAATAAAAATATGGTACTTGAAGCTAACTTGAAGTCTCTGAGATTTTTTCCCACATAGTAGGCCTTACTAGTCAAAATGCATCAGAAAGATTCAGAAAAGGAAACTGAAAACAATATAATCCAGTCAAACTTGAGGGTGTTCAACTTACCATGACGAATCACTTCCGTCAAAGTAAGAAACATCAAGTGCCTTTTGATGACGCGAAAATATATGTACTTCCGTTAAAAAAACTAACTTGCTGTATACAGACATTTCGAATGTACAGTTTTTGTTTTCAAAAGGAAAAAATTATGCGTCTCGAACAAGTGATCCTCTTTTGAGAAATATTTAGGTTTTGTGACCTTGTCTATCTGGAGGTGATTAGAAATGACATGGACCAACACTTGATTACCGAGGACATCACCTTAGATAGGAGGGTGTGGAGGTTGCATATTATGGTAGAAGATTAGCAGGAATGTAGTGTTGTCTTACTTTTTGAGGGGCCGTATTCTTGTAGTGTCTTGATTTTGGTTCCATTCGTTTGTTGTTTATTGTGTTTAAGTTATTGCACTTTCCCTTTTAATACCTACTTTGATATGTTGTACTTGAGACGAGGGTCCTCCAAAAACAACCTTTTTTTCTCCACAAGGTAGGGGTGTGGTTTGCGTACAGTCTACCTTGCAGACCCCACTTGTGGAGTTTCATTGGGTATGTTGTTGTTTTTGACTTTATTTATCTGGAATTGTTTAAAAATCTCATCGCATCTATTATATAGTTCAACTGCTAACTAGAACTAGAAACTATAGAATATATCAACTTTTTTGTGGGGCCTGTTTTCACGTGTCATAGATTTATTTTTGTTTCAAGGAGGTGTGATTCCTTATGATATAGCTTTGTGATGGCTGTTCAATTGGTTTATAAAATAATGGACAGGACAAACAAATTGTGTCTGCCAGTGAAAGGGTATAATCGTTTGGTATTGGCATGTATCCAATCACAAATCAGCACAGAAGGATCCATCTATTGTGCTATTTGGAGGATTCTGAAATGTTTTTTGATCCTTGAACTATTCTTGGATTTCCCTTTCTTTTGAGAAAGACTCAAAGGCTGAGGAACCGGAAATGAATGAAAAGGAGCAGAAAGAGGGAATTTTTTAATCGAATTGTTGATGATTGAGGGACAAATCCAATAAATGGGTTTGTCAGAATAAATGGCAATAACGCACAACTCATGGAGCACCTACTGTTTACATCAAAAAACAAATGGTCCGTCAAATGTATTTACACTGAAGGTGCTCTAAGCCTCTAACATCCATGAGCCTTTAGTGGATATTTTAAAAGTTTTGAGTTCTGCTAGTAATTTCTTTAGTTTGAGATATGTGTCAGTAGAATGAGTCTCTCGTGGGGATTCATATAATTGACCCCAATTAGCTTGGGATTGAGGCGTACTTGTTGCTCTAAAGTATGTTTTTAAGAAGTTACTTTTCATGGAAGTCTTAATATGAAACTTGATGTTTCTTTTTGGAACACATTAATGCTTAAAGATATAAAGCTTGACACAACTGTTAGGCAAATGCTTGTACAGATTTCCTTATTCCTTTTTTGGTTTGCCTTCTCATTCTTGTTCTACTGTGGTGTTTCAAACTCTTAGAAATCCCCATGGTATTTAATGGTGTTGCAACCTGATGACAGGGTAACAAGAAATCACTTGCTGACAAGTTCGAATATGTCATGCATGGTAAGCTATATAGGATCTCAGAGGAAGGTTCCGGGAAGCACGTTAAAGCGTACGTTCGGTTAACTTATCTCATATTCAATTCCATGAACATGGATTTATATTTCTGGATGTTCTTTCCTTTTCATTGGTGCAATACTGTCAATCTGCCACACCTTAGCAGCTTCTTGTTTCAAAAAGTCGGCTTAGATTGACCTTTTTTAGGTGCCCATTTGCTAAGATTAGATCTTAATTTGATTTATATGACTTATTTTCAAGTGTGTCTTTTTTTTTTCTATTGTGTGCATTTGTGAAATATAATTTATTTTCTTGCAACCCTGCTTCGTGAACTTTGCTTTTGAGCCGAGGGTCCATCAGAAACAACCTTTCTACCCCACAAAGGTGAGGTCCGCGTACATCCTACCCTTCCTGGACCCCACTTGTGTGATTACACTAGGTATGGTGTGGTTTATTGTTGCTGTTTATTTTGTGGAATATAGATGTACTTACCTGTACTTGCTTTTTCTCTGTTTTTGTTTTGGGCTTAGTCTGTCGTTTTAGTCTGATGTATATTCTCTTTTAGTTTTAACTTCTAAATATATTGTTTGAGAGTTTTCTATGTTCTGGTTGTTGTGACTACTCGATTTGTTGGTTTCCAATTAGCAAATCATGAGTATTTTACTGATATAACAATGGATTTACTGGTTTTGTCTTCAGAGACATTTTTGTTTCATTTGGAGGACTGCTGATGCAGCTGAGAGGAGATCCATCCATTGCAGCTAAGTTTGAGCTTGATCAGAAGATTTTCCTTCTCATAAGGAAGGTTTGATGTGTATCAAACTCAATTTGAACTTAAAAGGCGACAGACTATATGTGATCGCCTAAGCTATTGGCACGTGATAAATAGCATGGTGGTCTCAGTTACTCAAGAATGTAATTGTGATATATAATAACGGAGACCATGTAACAAGAGCTCCATATATGTTGGAGTGTAGAAACCTAGTGTGTGCAGTTATGATCTTTATCCTGGTAAGCATAAGAAGAGTCTTTCCCTTTTATCAGAAGTTGAAATCGCAGTGTGTGAAAGCTTATTTTTTTGCCTGTTCTTTATTTTGTCTCGCTCTAAGATAGAATGACTCTCTTAGTTACGTTGCGTCTGACTTGAGTTATCATGCTTTTCTCTAACTGTAACAAAGCTTACATATGATTAGGATCGTCCCCTTCATTCTCTGCGATTGACCCCAGCTTGGGTTGGGTTTTGGAAAGCCTGTTCTGACCAAACTACATTATCCTATGAGTTTGTCAATGTAGGGCAACTAATTTGGATGAAATAGAAACATCTCTTTTCCATTTCTATTTACCCTGTTCATATCTTTATTTCGTGTGTTCTTGGGAGGAATTCGATCTCGGAATACCACCTAAATAACTACGGTCAAATAGGTTGGGAAGAAAGTGTCTGAGGTCAGGTCGAGTTTTTGGAAAGCCTGTTCCGACCGAACTACATTATCCTATGAGTTTGTCAATGTAGAGGTAGAGCTATTTATACGCGATTCTTCTTAGATCTTACTTGTAGAATTAAAATCGAGATTGTTTAACAAATATACTAAACATGGAAGTTAATCTTTTCATAAGATATATGAATACATACATGATACATCAAATCATATCAATTTCAAAACATGTATGAATAAACAATGATTTAAGTGATAGATAAATATGTCATTCAATTGAAGAAATTACCAAATATGAAATAACACTTTGGAGATAAATATTTTGGCCAAAAAAAATTATTCCAGATATCTTCGAGATTTATTTTCCAATAGATATATTGGCATATATACGATTGAACATAGAGTTATCCCATTCAATCACAGCTAATTAATGTATATCGTCTCATTAAATCACTTAATTACGATAAATTTTGTATTAACACTCATGAACATACTTCTACTATCATGTTTTTTTGTATAAAATAATATTACGATTAATTATTTATGGATACGATATTTAAAATTGACAAAACTAACCCTTAACAGATCTCCTCAAACTCCTTTGGAGTCTTTTTTCAATCTCTACATTATAGTTTCTGCCTAATTTGTTTGTAAAAAACGTATTTGGTTAAGCTTATGAGTTGGTTAAACTTGCTTATAATTACAATAATTCTAAGTTTATTTACTCGTTTGGTAAATATCATAATGTGTATAAGCTTACTATTGACTGCTTCTTATTTTATACTAGCTCTTAAATTTATAATTTTGATAGAAAAAATTTAAGGGTATTTTAGTCATTCTAACAAAAAAATAACTTATCAACGTTCTTCTATCAAATACATCAACCGTTTATTATCCGTTACAACACTTCTATCTGAATATGTATTTGTTTATTTATAATATCAATTTCGACACTTACAATTAGTTAATCCAAACAGACTCTAAACCAAACTACCCTTAGTTTTTTTCAAAATTAATTAAAACTCTAAAAAAGGGCATGCACTTTATATCGTCCCTAATTTCTTCCATAATGTACGGTTTTTATTTTTTTATAGAATCAATTAAATTTATTTCATTGAATATTTGTGAACTCTTTTTTTTTTTTCACTATAAATATTTCAAACCATTTTCCCAAACTCTCCAAATTACTCATTTCTTTCCAGTATCCTAAAAAGGAAAAAAATGAACACTTGTTTCAATCGACCATATATGTATTCAAAAATTGAAAATGAAGACAAAGAAGATATTAAACATAGAAAAGCACAATTCTTGATTTATAAATCATTAAAGAAAGCAGATTCTATTGTGTCTAAGAGAAAAAAATCATCATATTGGTTGAAAGTGAAATTTTGTAAGTTGAAAATCAAAATTGGGAGGAAATTAAAGAGGTTGTTGAGAAAGAAAATATTTTTTATATTTTCTTCTACTTCTACGAGTAAAGTTTGAAGAGTATCTACTTCTACATTTTATCATGTAGTGTTGTTGGATATCGAAGGAACGATCAATTTAGCATGATCGTGTTGTTATTTTTTTCCTCGCTGCCTTCATGAACTAGTGATATGATCTGCCTACATTGTATCTCCTCATATCTCATTTTATGATGGAATTTCACTAGACATATTGGTGTGTCGTTATCTTCTTTTCTTTCTCATTTGATTTTATTTATTATTTAGTAATTATATTTTATTTCGTACCTTATATTTGTTTTGTTATAGTAGCTTTACTCCATATATATATGCCCCACTATTCTGATCAAATTATTTATGTAGTATTTTATAACGACAATAAATAATACAATCTATTCGATATTTTCTTTTTAAAAAGTTGAGGTGCTTGAAAATTATGAACGCCTTCTAACCCAATTTATGTAACACTTTTTATTTTTCAAGAGTCAAACAGTTTAATTTTGACAAAAAATTTGTGCGCGCGAAATCTTCAAATTTTTAAAATGAAATTTATATACTATAAATTACGTTAAAATTACTATAAATCACAATGATTGACAATTCAAAATAATTAAAAGATATATATAAAAAAAACACAGTCGAAGATAAACTTGTTTGGATCTCAAAATCCAAAAAGTTTCAACAAGTTTCACATAAATTGGGACTGAGAAAATATTGTTTTATGCCAAGTAGAATGTGAAAAATTAGCATTATGTTAAAAAGAACATTATTATGCAAACTTGAAAACCAACTCATAGAAACCTGCCTTAATGTGCATTTGTTAAAAATGCTTCATTAGGATTTCCAAATCATAAAATGGCATAAGTTTTTGTCAACTGAAAATATTTACATGAAAAGTATACCTACTTTCTAATTATTTACAATTCTTATTACCAAAACATGCAAGAACATAGTAAATTTTTTTGTCACAGAACTGATCTTGGAATCAACTTACTGATTTTCCTGCATTTGTACATTTTGAACTTTTGATGTCAATGAGACATCTTCAGACACTTTCCTTTCTGGTCAAGATTTTACGCTTCGACGAAATACTGCTAGTAAGGAAGAATGGCAGCATTATATATACAGCAGACTTCTAGTATCATCGAGGCCGCCAGCAGAAGGTATGACCATATATTTAATCCTCTAAAACCTGACGAATGAACGAGAAATCAGTGTCAATGAACAGCCCTAAGAAATGAGTAGAATAGAAACAACTTAAGATGGTGTTAGTGTAATCCCACAAGTGAGGTCTGAGGAGGATGGTGTGTACTGTGTACGCGGTCTTACGTCTACATTAAGAAGGTAAAAACTACAAATGTGTAAGTAAATATTCTTACTTATTTGCCCCGATGCTACAGCAGGAAGTGCAGGAATCCTCACAGCTGCAAAAGTAGGAAGTTCCGATATACATCAGTGACCAGTCATATAAGAAGAAAACGTTTTGCAAAGTGAACATAATAAGAAGGAATATGTTCAACATACACTTCTTGCATGATGAAGCTGGTAACTGAGACATAGATGGCCAAGGAGCCGGAATGTTGTCATTTAAGTCGCATACAAAGCTGATCCCCACAGTTTTGTCCAGTATTGCATCCGATGGTAAACTAGACAAAAGACACCCCGAAACTATTCCAACAGAAAGAACAACAAATAATTATTAACTACTATAACAACGATAACAACTAGGCCTCAATCTCAAACTACGCGAGGAAATTTTTATTTAGTGCTGTAAGAATTTTAGATAAGAAAGAAAGGATGATGCAGGTAAAGATATGTCATAGAGTTGTTGTCAAGGCAGCTAATCTCGCAACGGCAATGAACATGTACTTCCTCCGTTTCATTTTCAATTAGTTTGACTGATTTTGACCTGGCATAGAGTTTAAGAAAGTAAAAAATACTTTTGAATCTTGTAATCTTAAACTAAAGATATGAAATGCTCTTTAATCTTGTGCTAAATATGTCAATTGTCATGTGGAAAGATAGAATTAAAGGGTTGCCAAACAAAGAAAGAGGCATCTCTTTGAACAGAAAAAAAAAAGGGAAAAGTAAGACTACCCGTTACCAATTTCAAAGAAAAACAAAAAGTATAGACAAACAAATTGAAATAATTGGAGTAATAATATGTATTTAACGAGTAAATACACAGTTCTCTTCTCATAAGAGTTCACACTTCACTAGCCGAGGTTCAAAGATATCCAATTTAATTCAATCAATAGTTCTTCTGTACAGCTAACATTAATTCGGACGCTCTTTTTACCGAAAAGTTCTATTAGTCTTAATGTTCTTAGAGTTCATAATTAGTCATATCAATCAAAGCATCTCGATCAAAATCTTCCAAGGTACCCTAATCGAAAATTTTAATATCTCATATTGGGAGTATTAATTGTCCAAGAAAGTAACAAGATGTGATAACTAAGAAACAAAACAACAAAGTAAACACGTAAAGTAGGTTTATTACCTTCTGATGTAACTGGTGTAGTGTAGTCATTTGAAGATAACCAGATGCCACAAACATGACAAGATCAAAATTAATGTCAGTTCAAGGTATTTGTATGCGGTAAAATGCACCAAAGAGCATTCAAATAAAAACTGACCTTGTACGGAGAAATCCTTGAGGCTAATGTGACAGAGATTGTAGACATTTTTGCTAACATTGTCTTTCTGTAGCTTAAGCCCAAGCGAGGCAGCACAATCCAAAGCTTGCAAGTTGGTGACAAAGCTCTGCCTCTGTAAGTGAGACACATACCTCTCGACAGTATTACAGCATCTTGTTTGATTATTCATCCCATCTCCACAAGCCTTTGTAATATTTTTCATGTTAGGAAAAACCAAAGGGCACACTAAGGGGATGAAGAAACACATTAGTAGATTTATAATAATATGGAAATGCAAAGATAGAAGGTGAGAATGGAAGCTAGATTTTAATTTCTGCAGCAAAAATTGTGGTAACTTTGTAGAGCCAGAAGCATTGAGGATGATCGAATAACCAAGACTATGTTTGGTTTTGGGCAATAAGTGGAATTATAACATTAAAAGAAAACGTACTTCATCTTTACTTCTGTATTTTTCTTTTAGCTCTCTGATGTTCGTTACTCAAGCCGATGGTTTTCCGAAACAACCTCTCTACCTTCTCAATGTAGTGGTAAGGTCAGTTTATATATACACTACACTCCCCAGACCCCGCTTATGGGACTACATTGGGTTTGTTGTTGTTGGTAGCTTCACCAGGTCATGAAACAAAAGAGAGCAAGAATACATTTTGGAACTGCTCCTAGTAATGATTGGGGGGGAGGGGGGGATGAGCCCTTAGCCAAGGGGAAGTACTCAATCAACCATCTAATCCTTTCCTTTTCCTTCCAAGAACAAAATCTTTTTAACATTATTGATCAACACTAGCTAATAAGATGTATCACAATGAAATTTATTAGCAACTAGTGTAGTAGGATATATATATATGATGTGCTTATCAGAGATCACTTCCATTATTTAACCATATAAAGCTTGAGAAACACATTTGCCCCAAAGGAGCTCAAATCTAAAGGGTTAAAGACAGAAAAGCTCAACAAGTTCATTTTTAACCTTCATGTGTACACATTTTATTTGGGATGCCCGTAACTATTCATTTCCATATCCATGTCTACACTTCATGGAATGAAGGCTTTTAAATTATCAATTTTAAGCACATATCTAGCAGTCTACACTTCATGGGATGAAGGCTTTTAAATTATCAATTTTAAGCACATATCTAGCAAATAACTATGCAATGAGAAATCCAAGGTTGTTATGGAATAGAATTTGTATGAACTTATCACCTTTATTGTTTTTGCAATTATAAAGTCCTCTAAGAACATGTTTTGCTCCAGCAGGTTCAAGTTTATTTGCCAGCCATCTTTGTACAATCCTTTTACAGTCGTTAACTCTAGTTGTGTGATCAGACAGCACATGAGGGCCACCCATCCTTGAAATATCATATGCTTTAAGTGCAAGTTTTTTAGCAGCTTCTGTTATAGCATTTCCACAAGTTTCCTCACAACATTCATTCACAAGATCGATCTTGCCACAGGCAGCAAGTAGGCTAGAGGAGTCCACAGTGCTCTCAAACTCATGAACATCTTTGACTGGGCAAGAACCTTCAGTAAGGTTTTCCGGATGGAGAGAGCATATCTTCTGCAGAGTATCATTGGCACCCTGACTGACCAGGAGTTGCTGAAAATCTGAAAGGCAGTGCTTTGCGAGAGTCCCATTTAAAGCAAGCATATTTGAATGTTTACTAGACTGCCCAATAAGAATAACAAGAGTTGTTTCTAGTTGAGGGCAACAGATGACATTAGCCAGATACTCTGCAAATGGAGCTACACAATCTATTGATGTCACGGCCATCATACTTTTCACAGCATCAAAGTTCAGCGTACACAGTCCTGGAGAGGGTGAAAGGAAAAGTAAGAGAATACGGGGGATATTGAAAACCTTAGGTCTTTCTGAGGTCTATTTCTTCTCTAAGTCTACGTTGCTATATATTTTGTTTTATGATTGGTGGTGTGTAGGACAGCTTACACACAACTCGACTATTTTATTGGGTACCTCCTACCTCCCACCACCACAAGTACCGAAAACTCTGCCCCGCCAATCCTTAGGCAGATGGAAAGAACTAACCTAGTGTTTTTTGTCTCCACTAAGATTTGAAGTCATGTATCCAATCTATGCTGCTTTATGTTTCGACCTTGGCATTTTTGACTCTTAGGATACAGTTCTTGCTTAGTTGTTAGGAGTTTGACATAAGTAGTTTCTGAAATAAAACAGATAACATAGGTATGCAAGTAAGAGTTTAGTTAGCTTATGAAAGCAAACTAAATCAGATTGTTATACTGTTATATCCCAGGCAGTGCTTTATAAAAATATATTGGCATACTGCTCGATGGCCCAATGCACTAACCTCCCGCTATGGGGCCGTACCACCAAGGACTATTGTACACAGCCTTACCTTGCATTTCTGCAAGAGGCTGCTTCATAGCTCGAACCCATAACCTCCTGATCACATGGAAGCAACTTTACCAGTTATGCCGAGGCTCTCCTTTCAGACTGTTCCAGATCAGGAAAAAATTATATTGGCAGACTGTTGCATGTATACATTTAATTACTCCAAGTTGCTCCAAAATTGGAAGGTTCATATAAATTAAAACTTATTCGACACTAAGGACCAAGAGCTTTAATGTAATTAGTTTCTGAAACAAACCAGATAGTCTAAGTGAAGTGCTGTTTGTGAAAGGTGCCAATGGAGAAGGTGCACGAAGGGGGAGAAGGGGTTGTGGAGCAGCAGTTGGTAACGTCTCTAGCAAAAGGGTATCCTCCTTTATGTCCATGATTAGAGAGCTTCTTAAATGATTTAGTGAGCTGCAACTGGATTCCTGGAGGCCTGTAAAAGTAGCAAATCCATCATAAATTTGAAATAGCACTGGATCCAAATGAATTACCAGCAAATGCACATAGATAGAAATATATGGGACGGTGAAAGCATCATAGGTGAATGTACCAAGATAGAAATAATTCATGAATGCACATGAATAATTCAACCAGAAACCACTAAAACCAGCAGATTATGTAGTCAGTAAAAGAAGAAAGGTTACAGCAAGCAATCACTTTCTGCTGAATCTGTTATTCTTACAATAACTTGTATTTATGAAGTTAATGAACAGAAACAGAAACAAGATAGCAGAAAAAATTTAAAATAGAAGAATTAATCCGAGTCCACAGAAACTACTGTGTGTCCTTAAGAAATTTAATCCCCTCACTGTACCCAAGGTTATGGATTAATTTCTCCCAAGATAAAACGGATTAAACCTGTTAAAGAAATAGCGGTACCTCAAACTTCTTTAACTTCAACGAACTAAAGAACAGCAACAAGTCACACAGACTCAGTCGATCGACACTTTGATTTTATTTGAGAGAAAAATAAATGCAGAGAAAGAAAAAATTTTCAGTTATTAAAAAATCAAAAATTGACTTCCTTTTATAGCCATTTTCAGCAAGGAACATGTCTGTTCAGTGAAATCTGTTCAGACCCATTTTATCCAGAAAGTTGCGTCTTTTGAAAAAAAATAACAACTTTTCGAAAAATTGTGTCTGTTAGGAAAATAACTACTTTTTGGAAAGTAACGACTTTTCGAAAAGTAACGACTTTTCGGAAAGAGTAACAACTTTTCGGAATGTTACCGTTACCTGCAAATTTATAAGAAATGACTTTTCACTTGCACTTTGCAAATGACTTTTCATTTTTTCTCCAAAGTAGTTCCATCACTTTTGATATTTTCTCTTTTCTTTTCCCATTCACACTTGCTAAAACCCAACAATCCCCCACATGAATGGGGAAGGCTATTGTTAAAACATATGCATGAAAAAACTTGTGTGTCTTGTAGGTAAAGGTTAATCGCATCTGGATAAGTAGGTTTCCCTTTAAACTTTCCGTAGTGAACATATATCGGATATACTCGGTCAATCGGTAGATTTGATATCTTTGAACCGTCGAGCTTTGGTGTATACCTAGACAACATATGTCACACAATCAACCCTTGAACTGTTCTTAGTTCTCATTGTTTTGTTCGTTTCAGCCATGAACACATCTTGGATAGTAAGTGCTTAAAGAACTGGCCTTACCGGATTCTCCTTGAAGCGGCTTACACTTCACACTTACATAGGTGATTTCTAAATGTGTTATCCCATAAATACACCATTTGATATTCCTTGTATCAAACTTAGAAACCATTAAAAAGTCCTTATGTCTTTATCCTAGTTACTAAACATTGTCTCATCATGAGAATGGACCATAAAATAATAATAATATTTTATTTTATTTTTCCTTTGACAATGTTGAACCGTCATCAATGACTTTGTTTTATCTCCTTGAACCTAGATCTTGGGATCTCCAGTCTTCTAGGTAGAGTTACCGCCACGATGACTTGTTCTCGGCCATAGTCCCATTCCCGTCGATGATTTCTCAACTCCCTCTCTATTTAGGCCTTTTGTAAGTGGATCCGACACATTATCTTTTGACTTCACATAGTCAATTGTGATAATTCCACTAGAGAGTAGTTGTCTCACAGAGTTATGTCTTCGTCTTATGTGACGAGACTTGCCGTTATACATAATGCTTCCAGCCCTTCCTATTGCAGCTTGACTATCACAATGTATGCATATAGGGGCCATTGGTTTGGGCCAAAATGGAATATCTTCTAAGAAATTCCGGAGCCATTCAGCTTCTTCACCTACCTTGTCTAAAGCAATGAATTCGGACTCCATTGTAGAGCGAGCTATACATGTTTGTTTGGATGATTTCTAAGATATTGCTCCTGCGCCAATAGTAAAAACGTATCCACTTGTGGATTTTGTTTCAGTTGACCCAGTAATCCAATTTGCATCACTATATCCTTCAAGAACGGCTGGATATCTGTTGTAATGTAAAGCATAGTTTTGAGTGTCATCTAAGTATCCCAAAACTCTCTTCATTGCTAACCAATGATTATGATTAGGATTACTTGTGTATCGACTCAGTTTACTGATAGCGCAAGCTATGTCTGGTCGTGTACAATTCATGACATACATTAAGCTTCCCAATACGCTAGCATAGTCCAATTGAGACTGACTTTCGCCTTTATTCTTTGCAAGATGAAGATTTACATCAATTGGAGTCTTTGCCCTTTTAAAATTCAAAAATTTGAATTTTTCAAGTATCTTTTGAATATAATGAGTTTGAGACAATGCTAGACCGTTAGGAGTTTTAAGAATTTTAATTCCTAATATCACATCAGCAACTCCTAAATCTTTCATATCAAACTTACTAGCAAGCATACGCTTTGTAGCTTTTATATTAACAATGTCTTTGCTCATTATAAGCATATCATCTACATATAGGCATAAAATAACTTCCTGGTTTGGAGTATCTTTAATGTAAACACATTTATCACATTCATTGATCTTAAATCCATTTGCCAACATGGTTTGATCAAACTTTGCATGCCATTGTTTTGGTGCTTGTTTTAGCCCATAAAGTGACTTAATAAGTTTGCACACTTTCTTTTCTTTACCAGGAACTACAAAATCTTCAGGTTGTTCTATGTAAATTTCCTCTTCAAGCTCTCCATTTAAGAAGGTTGTTTTCACATCCATTAGATGAATTTCAAGACCGTATACTGCAGCTAGTGCAATTAACATCCGAATTGATGTAATCCTAGTCACTGGCGAATATGTGTCAAAATAATCAAGACCTTCTTTTTGTCTAAAACCTTTGACAACAAGTCTTGCTTTATATTTGTCAATAGTTCCATCGTCTTTCATCTTCCTTTTAAAGATCCATTTTGAACCCAACGGTTTGTTCCCTGGAGGAAGATCAACCAACTCCCAAGTATGATTGCTTAAGATTGATTCAATTTCACTATTAACAGCCTCCTTCCAAGAGGTTGAGTCGCTAGACAACATTGCTTCCTTGAATGTTTGAGGCTCACTTTCAAGAAGAAATGTTACAAAATCTGATCCAAATGAAGTAGATGTCTTTTGACGTTTACTGCGTCTTGGACTTTCTTCATTTTGTTCATTCTCTTTTGGTTCTTCTCTGGGTTGTTTAGATCCCCCACTAGATGACTCAAGTCTAGTTTTATACGGATATATATGTTCAAAAAATTCAGCACTATCTGATTCCATTACCGTATTATCATGAATATCCGGATGTTCTGACTTATGAACCAAAAAACGACATGCCTTACTATTTGTGGCATGTCCAATGAATACACAATCCACAGTCTTAGGTCCTATTTTTACCCTCTTAGGTATAGGAACTTGGACTTTGGCTAGACACCCCCACACTTTGAAATATTTCAAATTGGGTTTTCTACCTTTCCATTTCTCATATGGAATTACATTTGTCTTTGAGTGAGGCACTCTATTAAGTATCTGATTTGCTGTAAGGATAGCTTCCCCCCACAAGTTCTGTGGTAAACCTGAACTTATAAGTAATGCATTCATCATTTCTTTTAAAGTTCGATTTTTTCTTTCTGCAATTCCATTAGACTGAGGAGTATAGGGAGCAGTAGTTTGATGGATTATTCCATTTTCTAAACATATTTCTGCAAATGGAGATTCATATTCTCCACCTCTATCACTTCTGATCATTTTGATCTTTTTATCTAACTGATTTTCAACTTCAGTTTTATATTGCCTAAATGCATCTATTGCTTCATCCTTACTATTTAGCAAATAGACATAACAATATCTAGTGCAATCGTCAATAAAAGTTATGAAATACTTTTTCCCACCACGTGATGGTGTTGACTTCATGTCACAAATATCAGATCAATTCTAAAGGATTTGAATTCCTTTCAACAGATTTATAAGAATGCTTAGCATACTTAGATTCAACACAAATTTGACATTTTGATTTATTGCACTCAAATTTTGGCAAAATATTTAAGTTAATCAGTTTTCGCAAGGTTTTGTTATTAACGTGTCCCAAACGTTCATGCCATAAACATTTAGACTCAAGCAAGTAAGAAGAAGCAAAATCTTTATTCATATCAACTGCAATTACATTGAGTTTGAAAAGGCCATCACTAAAGTAGCCTTTTCCTACATACATATCATTTTTGCTTACTACTACTTTATCAGAAACAAATACACATTTAAATCCATTCTTGGTCAGAACTGGAATTGAAACTGAATTTTTTCTCAATTCTGGAACATATGAGACCCTATTCAAAGTCACCACCTTGCCTGATGTCATCTTTAATAGGACTTTGCCAGTTCCTTCCACTTTTGCAACAGCGGAGTTTGCCATAAACAATTTTTCATTTGTAAGTGCTGGAGTATATGATGAAAATAATTCTTTGTTGGCACAAACATGGCATGAGGCACCAGAATCTATCCACCATTCTCTTGGATTTCCAACCAAGTTACATTCTGAAAGCATTGCACAAAGATCGTCCATTTCTCCTTTGGATTCAGCCAAGTTTGCTTGATCCTTCTTTTTCTTGTCCTTCTTAGGACCCCGGCATTCATTAGCCCTATGACCATGTTTACCACAATTAAAGCAGTTTCCATTGAATTTCTTCTTAGGAGGATTGCTTTTTGGACCAGATGTTTTCTTTCTTTTCTTTAATTTTGTGGAATCTTCTTCAACAAAATTTACTCCAGATATTGCTGAATTACCACGTGACCTCTTTTCTGCAGCCTTATTATCCTCTTCGATTCTCAACCTTACTATGAGATCTTCAACAGTCATCTCCTTGCGTTTGTGTTTCAAGTAGTTTTTAAAGTCCTTCCACAATGGAGGTAACTTTTCAATAATTGCAGCTACTTGAAAAGCATCATTCACAATTAATCCTTCAGCAAGGAGATCATGGATTATGACCTGCAATTCTTGAACTTGGATGACGACAGTCTTACTGTCTATCATCTTAAAGTCCAGAAATTTTGCCACAATGAATTTCTTCATTCCGGCATCTTCTGTTTTGTACTTCTTTTCTAAAGCATCCCAGAGTTCTTTTGAGGTTTTTGCATTGCTGTACACATTGTACAGATCATCTTGCAGACCACTCAAAATATAATTTTTACACAAAAAATCTAAGTGTGTCCATGCTTCTGTTACCAAGAATCGTTCATCAGCCGGAGTTTCATCTGATATAACAGGAACATTCTCATTGATGAACTTCTGCAGACTCAACGTAGTGAGATAGAAGAACATCTTTTGCTGCCATCTCTTAAAGTCGACTCCAGAAAACTTTGCAGGTTTCTCAGCCGGTGCTAAGGCAGCATTTGAACGATTATGTGCAACCGTTGTTGTTGCAGCACTTACTGTTCCAACATTTGTTTGACTTGAATTAGTCATTTTTTTCTGTCACAAATGGCAGATAAATTAAGTATTTAAAATACTAACAGTAAAGAACAAATCTTTACACAAACTGTTTCTGATTTAACGATAAAGTTTTTATGTTCTTTTAATCGTTAATCGAATGAATTTTAAAAATTCAAGCAGAGTAGAAAACCATAAAGGTTTTAATCTCCAGAAACCTCAAATACAAAAACTGTTAAATTTCTTAAGATTGTTATTCTTACAATAACTTGTATTTATGAAGTTAATGAACAGAAACAGAAACAAGATAGCTGAAAAAATTTAAAATAGAAGAATTAATCCGAGTCCACAGAAACACTGTGTGTCCTTAAGAAATTTAATCCCCTCACTGTACCCAAGGTTATGGATTAATTTCTCCCAAGATAAAACGGATTAAACCTGTTAAAGAAATAGCGGTACCTCAAACTTCTTTAACTTCAACGAACTAAAGAACAGCAACAAGTCACACAGACTCAGTCGATCGACACTTTGATTTTATTTTAGAGAAAAATAAATGCAGAGAAAGAAAAAAATTTCAGTTATTAAAAAATCAAAAATTGACTTCCTTTTATAGCCATTTTCAGCAAGGAACATGTCTGTTCAGTGAAATCTGTTCAGACCCATTTTATCCAGAAAGTTGTGTCTTTTGAAAAAAAAATAACAACTTTTCGAAAAATTGTGTCTGTTAGGAAAATAACTACTTTTTGGAAAGTAACGACTTTTCGAAAAGTAACGACTTTTCGGAAAGAGTAACAACTTTTCGGAATGTTACCGTTACCTGCAAATTTATAAGAAATGACTTTTCATTTGCACTTTGCAAATGACTTTTCATTTTCTCTCCAAAGTAGTTCCCTCACTTTTGATATTTTCTCTTTTCTTTTCCCATTCACACTTGCTAAAACCCAATAGAATCATCATTCCTCGTCTGTGGAAGACCCCGTGTTGAGATTTCAAAGATTGAAACTTGTATATCCAGAGAAATCCAATATCATTGTAGCTGGATTTTCTCCTTGATTCATTCAGTTTGGGTCAAATCTATATTTACCCACAGAAACACTATGTGACACTTCATTAAGTATTAGCTCAGGAAACCATTTCATAGCTTGTAAAAACTATACATTGCTCTGCGCTTCTTTATACCACTCCATATTCAGAGTTAAATCACGAATTCCCACGGATACATTTCCCTTCCCTAATATCCAAAGCAATCCACAACAGTACAACTGATTCCACCAGCAGGAGATGCAAGGGAAAGAGAACATCACTCAAATAAGGTCTTGGAGCAGAAATAGTTTGTCCAGATAATGCAGAGGCTAAAATAAGATTAACATAATGCAAAACTACTAGACTTTGTAAGATTAGGTCTTTGGTCTAACTCACACCCCAAAAGTTAGCTCAAACGGAGGAGGCTTGCCAAGCCTTTACAGGGAGATCACCCCATCTCATTAAGCATCAATGCGGAACTTTTTCATTCTTCAACAGACTCTAACAAAATGCATTTTCGTAACCCTCGACTGTCCCATCTCAATTCCAACTTAAATGATCCTACCAACAGTTTCAATTACTCATTCACACTAAATTTTCTAATGCACATATGTTTTTCACAGACAACTATTTGAAACTAATTTACTGCTTGCCTCCAAAACTTAGTAAAGGAGCTCAACTCATACCCTAAGCATAGACTAAAGTAACATGCATATCACGATCATCTTTAAGACCTACATATCCAGCCGCAGATAGAAGATGCATTGTGCTAGCAATTCCAGATACTTTAAGCCACCACTAGATCACCAATTTCCCCAAACACCAGCTTAAAGCATGAATCTTTATCACACCCAGCTGGAATTTTCAGCAAAATTTGGTAAATTTCAAGAATGTATTCACAAATCATCCAAGAAATAATCAAACTAACCAAGATACAGAGCACAGAAAATAAACAAGGGGATTCATACTTACAAAGAAAGAGTATAAATACAACCAGAAGAAGGTGAAGTCTGAAACTTTCACTGACCCCTCCTCTCATCTCTACCTTCCTTTTCTTCAAGACCCAAAGTAGAAAGGAAACAGCAAATGCAAGAAACCCCAAAAGGGTTGAACTTTAGCAGCAAATCTTGGACTTTTTTTTCAGCAATGTGAGAAAAAGGAAACCTGAAATTAGAAGAAAGAGCAGTGGGAAGTAAAAGTTGAGGCAGCCATTAATGAGGTGCTCTTAAGTGGGTGGGGGTAAGATGCAGTAATGAAGAATAAGCTGTGTATGAATTAGCATAACACCCCACACTAAGATAATGAAATAATTGGGCTCCCGTAGAACCATAAATACTTGTTCATTTTTAAAAAAAAATTTAAAAATTTAGACAAATTTTAATATGAATATTAAAATCGAATAAAAAATGGTTGCACTCTTTGGAAAATGTTAAATCCATCAAAAGTCATGTTCCAAATGATACATTTTTAGCGCATGACATACTTTTTTTATTTTTGTTTTTTAATTATTATTTAATTTTTTTGTAAAATTTTGAAACTCGATTTATTTTAATTTAGGTGATAAATTTAAGGAGTAAAATTACGAGGTTGTTATTGGAGCACTTTATTATAATAAAAATTATATCGTATATAAGATATTACATATATAAAAATATATAATTTTGAATTTTCAATATGAAGAGCTTAATATGTAGCCTAGGGAAATCAAAATTGACAATATTTAATTGAATTTGAGTATATGTTAAAAGAAATTGACTAAATTTGTAAATGAATACTAGATAATGTGTCGTTAACCTACCTAATAAATACTTCAATTGATTAGTGAATTGTCCTTAAATTTAATGTCACCATACACTTTAGCGTCATTTTCTAAATGAATAATAACTGTTACTAAAAATACATATTTAGTAATAATAATTAAGTTATTATCGTTGAAGATTATTTTTGATATAGTGAATAAATTTTAGAGTAAAAACTTGACTTGTAGCAATTTATATATATCATATAAGGAGAAAATTTTAATTCTTTGTTATTTTAAAGTTAATGTATAAAACATATTTTACACATAGCAACAATCTATTTAGTATGATTTGAATTTTTTTATTAAAGTTTATTAAAGAAGTTAATTTTTTTTTTGAAAAATAATAAGCTTCTTAAAATTAAAAAAATAGTAATTTTTCTAACAGGTAAAAGTAAACAAAACAAATTATTTCATACATATGATATTCAATATTAATTATTTTCTTAACTCTATCTTTCGATAAACGAATAATCATTGAGCCCTACTTTTTTGAAACTATAGATACGAAGAAATCTAACTGCCACACATATTATCTTCATCGTCACCTTGTAAATTAGGTCAAGCTAATTAGTATAGGTGGCAGATATCCAATGGATAATTAGCTTAACCCTCACTAATACCTTTTGTAAAAAAATATTAAAAATTATTAGTGACTTACTATATATAGCTAAGAGGCTGAAGTTGGTGAAGGAAAATGTCCAAGATTCCATCGACCATTTTAAGTTCACACTTTGATATCTTTCCCTTTTCTATGAATATGTGTGATTGTGCGCGTGTGTGCGTGTATGCACGTGAGCATGTGTGTGTGATGTATTAAAATAAAATTCAAGAGCATGAAATAAAATGTCATTAACACGTAATTTTTCATTTTGTTAAATACAATGATTTATTACAGAGTAAATGATCAAAGGCATACCTAAATTAGCATATCATTTTTTCGAGATTCATATTTCAACTATCTATTGTTCCAACTTTAACATATCTATACAGTAACTTTTTAAATTTTTACATCAAAACATACTTTGATGTTGAGTTTGCCTGCATGTACATGTTATTGAGTGAAAATAATATTTGGTTAACTCAACATTGAGGTGCATTTTGATACTGAGGAAGTGATAATTGAGGTAAGTAAAGAAAAGAATTGATAATTAAGGGTGTGTTTGGTATGCAGGAAAATGTTTTTCACAGAAAATGTTTTCTTGAAAAACAAGTATATTTTAGATTTATTTTCTCATGTTTGGTTGGTGAGTAGAAAATATTTTCCGGAAATGATTTTTAGTGTTTGTTTTATGAATGAAAAATATTTTTTAAGAGACATCTTTTATTTTTATTAGAATTAAAATTAATTTATGAAATTGAAAATATTTTTAAAAACAAAATATTATTTTCTTGGGGTGGTGTTGGGGGTGGAGTGGGGGTAGTAGTGAAAAAATAAAAATTTGAAGTTGATAGTATATTTAAAAACAAAATTAATTTTTTTAGGGATTAGGGGTGCGTGGGGGGATGGTAGGGGGGTTGGACGGGGAATTGGGGGGGGGGGAGGAGTTTGAAAATAAAAAATTGAAGTTAAAAATATTTTTAAAAAGCAAAATTATTTTTTTGGGGAGGGGGTGGGGTTGGGGGGGCTGGCCGGTGGGGGGAGGGCTAAGGATTGGGTGAAAAAATTAAATTTTGAAATTGAAAATATTTTTTTTAAAATTGATGTTTTTCCCAAAAAAAATATATAATTTGAAATTGGAGGAGAGTTTTGAAAAATGTTTTCCTTAATTTTGATGAAAATTAGTTGATTTGAAAAATATTTTCCAAAACTTTTTTCCCAACCAAACATTGAAAAATTGGAAAACATTTTCCACCAAACACACTCTAAGATATATAAAATTTACAATAAAACAATAATTTAAATGTAATTTTACCATTAACTCTTTATTATATACAAAAAATAATATCAAATATGACTTATAATGAAAACAATATCAAATTTATACACGTATTATCTTCTCTAATAACTAAACAATCCCTTATATTCTATAACTCTATTTTCCCGATCGTTTCGTCACCCAAATCGCTCTGATATAATAAAAGAATATATATCGACCAGATAACATAAATAACTTCAACAAACTATTTTTATAAAAGATTCCAAGACAAAGAACTTTTCTCACTTACTGGTAGACTTAAATTTAATCCTAAGAACTATAGTTGTATAAAAAAAATACAAATGTGTAGTAACAAAAATTGGTTCACATATTTCTTTGATTCCATTCACAATTCCATGTTCACATGTTATCTTACTCAATTTGTTTTTTCCCTTTTTAACTAATTTAATTTTGTTCTTTCTAGATCCTATATATCTTTCTATTCCTTTCACATTAAAAAAAAATGTCAATGTGGGTACTTAAATATATATTTTGGTATAATGGTAGGTAATATAAACATGATCACTGAGAATTATACTAGAATTGATTCACAAAATCTTTTGATGGATCGTTAAGTGTAAATTTTAAATATAAGTATTGAAAAAATCGAATATACAACATTTTTCTATTTAATAAATTTTATATATGTGGCGTGAATCTGAATAAATTATAAAAATACGAAATAAATCTAACTTTATGATGATAAATATTTGTAAAAGATTAATTTTTTCCTTAAAAGACCTTTTTTCTTGACGTAAATTTAAACACATGCAAAATAAGGGAACGTTTGATCAATTTTTTTTTTGAGATATCTAAGCATAATTTAATTGATTTAAACTTCTCATTATATATTGTTAAATAAGAAACAAAATATGAAATGTTTTCAACTATAAGTTTTATATTAATCAAAAAATTTCAAACACATATATGACATGTTATAATGATGATAAATTTCAAAAAAAAAATTAATTTGTTTGAACTTGCCTCATAAATCAAAATTGACAAAATAATTTGTCAAAGCAAATATAGATAGAGTACATTGAGGGAAAAAAAAGATTGTTGAACTAATCCTCTTTGTCTGCCACCCATAATAATAATAATAATAATAATAATAATAATAATTGTATACACATAGAAAAAGACCATTTCTTATTCTATGTCTCCTCCCCCCCCCCCCCCCCCAAACCCCCATCATTTCAAGGGTATAAATATAGGTGTATCATGTAAATCCCAAATCTCCACCTCTTTCATTTCACAAAACATATTAATGAAAAATTAGTATATTCAAAAGTGTTCAATTTTGGAAAATTATAATCGTATTGTTCAGATCAGTTTACTATATCTCAACTAATCTAACAGAAGATCTGTTATTTTAAGATGGGAAATTGTTGTAAACGTGGATCGAATATGATATATGTTGAAGACGATGATGATGAGTGGGAATATATCGTATCACCAAAAAATTTGATCATAGAAAAAGAAAAGTTATTTTCGTCTTCCTCCTCCTCACCGTCATCATTATCATCGTCTATTTCTTCTTCGACGATTAATTACAAAGAGGTGAAAATACGAATTACGAAAAACGAGCTCGAACAAATTCTAGCTGGAAAAATTGACAATATGGAGGAAGTTACAATGGAGCAATTACTGTCTGGATTTATAAATTCTAGCAATAATAGCTTTGATTTTGAAAATATTCGACGTCAACAATCATGGAAGCCTCGTCTTCAAAGCATTCCTGAAGTTAATTAGCATCAGAGACGAAGTCAAAATATTTTATAATCAGCTTACGTATTTAAAATGAACTTATTATATGTAGCAATAGTATAATATATTTTGTATATATATATTTATAAATTGAGTCTTATTTACCCGTTCTAGATCGATCTCCGAATAGGAAAGAGTTGATGGTGAGGGAACTTTTTGCTCCTTCCTTGTCCTTGTCTCTTTTTTTTTTTTTTTTTCTATTGATGATGTTGTAAAGAAATTGACAAATTTGTTGTATAAATTTAGTTTGACTATTATTTGAACGTTTTTGAATTGGTCGATATTTGAATAGTCCCCATTCCAATAGACATTAGTTCAGATTTATTTATTTTTGTAAATTGTTTTAGATAATTTATGTGTCATTATTAATTATTATTCTAACATATTAAAAAGTCATACAGTGTCATCATTATTTATTAATTTTTGAATAAAGTTAAATCTTGTAAAATTATATTTGAATATCTAACCATGTGCTCTATATCTTGCTATAAACTTAATTTGAGTAGTAACACCTTTTTGACATTTTAATAATTAAATGTGTCAAAAATTTCATATAAAATTATATTGTTAACCTAGTGGTATATAATAATATTGTAGTAGTATACAATAATATTGTAAATGTTAGTGCACAAAAGTTAAACAAAATTCTTTAAATCACACTCCTCTCCGTTCGGAATTATTTATCATTTTACACTTATCAAAAGTTAATTCAATTAATTTTCAAAGGTAAATTAAATCACATTAACTCGATATTTTAAACAAAAAAATTAGATATTCTAAAACTATATAAAAAGTACTATAGGTTACAATTTTTTGCATATTAATATGATGAGAAAATTCATCTTAAAATGTTAGTCAAAGTTTTATAGTTTGACTCTAAAAATAGAAATCATGACAAACAATACCAAACGGAGGGAGTAATACTTATCGCGCAAAAAAGGAAAATTGCCTGGGAAAACAGTCCCAAGGGAAGCTCCTTGCTAGTGTTTTGTCCTACTGCTGAACATTACGCACCCCTTTAGAGGGTACAACACACTGAAATAAAGGAATTGATTGGTAGATCTCTCTCATCACTTGATTATCCGATAGATCTAGCGTCATTTACCATTTATCAGGCTTGGGAGAGGAGGTAGACGCTCCCCCACCCGAAATCCTTTCTGGTGCAGTTTACCGTTTCTAAGAACAATTCATTAAAAAATTGAGTTTTGAGTTATCTCAATTTTTTTTAGTAAAAACGTCTTAATTTTAAAATTTGAATATAAAAAAACAATCTAATATAAATACTAAGTACGAATATATATTTTTTCTCTTTCATTATCAAAAAACACTTCATATTAATGTCACATCATATTGTATAAATATTTAGATAAAGTATGATAGCTTAAATGATTAGCTAGCTAATCAGGTCTGTACCATATCGATAAATTCCAAACCAAACATTTTAATATTTTTTGTTTAATAAAATACTTATCCCTAGTGCTTTGTCAAGAGACAAAGTCAAGTTTTACATCCTTAATGAGTTGGTGTGCATAACTTAAACGATATACTTTTTTTTTTTGTTTACTTAATTCTTTTAGCATTTTCTATGTTTAAAAAGAAATTTAATGTTTATATAATCGCTTTATCTTTGATAATATTTTAGATCATAAATTTTAATTTTTTAATATTTAATCAAATATTATCACATAAAATAAAATTATATATCATAAAAAGTCTTGGTATCGTGATTGCATACTCGATGGATTTATGTCTCAACATAGAGAAGCTCTCTGAAATAATTTCTCCAACAAAAATTTTCATTATTGTTAAAAAGGTTGCGGCTAGAACTACACCTGTCAAGATGATCACCTCCTTCTAACCTGGTTCAATCATCGTTTATCGAATCACTAAACTTGACTCCATCATTGAATCTGGCTCTGATACCACTTGTTAGAATCGAAATATAAGCAGGTGTAAATGCGAAAGCTAGTAAAACGAACCTCGAAAGACCACGAGTAAGAAGACAACGAGAAATATACCAAAAGACACAAAGATTTAACGGGGTTCGGTCAATCGACCTACGTCGACAAAGGAGATGAGCAATCGACTATAAATATGAGAGTACAAAATACAGAGGGATACAACCTCAACCAATTCACTCGGAATACATGGGAGATTCACACAAGTGATGACGTAACAAACTTGTGACCCACAAATTCTCCCCCTAATCAAAACTTTCAAAGTCATTAAGACTACATTGTGAATGCTGATTAAGTTAGAAGGAACATTCCTCTATTTATAGAGTCCTAAACCTTTTCCTACAAGAAAAGGAGTAGTCAATCAAAAACTTTTTCCTAAAAGGAAAACCTATTTACGGTAAGAAATTTAGGGCAAATAAAACTCAACACATATAACCTACAATATGACAATTAAAGATATGTATGATGGAGCCAAGATCATAATTTAACCAGTGATAGATGACTTAAAACACTTCCAAAGTTGTGATGAGATTTCACTATGGGTCAGGCCTTAGCTTGGTGGAAATGAAACTTGATGCATAAAGTTATATCCAAAAGAGAGAGTTCCAAGTACTAGTTAGGATATTAATTCAAGAAAATAGGGTTTAATTGATAATGATGTCGTTCATTATATTGGAGTGGTGTAGGTGAAATATAGCTTGATCGTTTAAATATTTTGTGATAGGAATGTTGGAAATGCTTGAAGGTAAGTTCTATAAAGTAATGATTAGACAAACGGTAAATTTTGGTATGAGATGTACCTTATACTTCTCTAAGGAGTCATCTGATTTAAATTTGAAGATGGATATCCTCTACAATCCACTATTTCCTTTCCACGTGATAGTTCTGTCATTTTTCAGGTTTTACTTTTATTTATGCTAGAATTGATTTTTTTCACTTAGAAATGTCAAAGCATCCTGACATTTCTCGATATCTCCATATCAGAAAATTGAGAAAGAAAAACTATATAAAAAAGGGACAAGTTTTTATATAACACAAAATTTAGCAAGAGATAATTAATGCCTTTTCTTACCTTGTACATTTGACAATTAAAAGGTCAATGTCTAAAGTAACAAGACGTAAATTAGAATTAGGTTATGAAGAATTATTTTGTATGTCAGTGAGATCTTACAGAACAGACATTTAGTTATACTGAGAGTCCTTAATTTTTTTTCTTGATTACAATTTTTTCTCATGTAAATATGCAATTTCCTTATTTTTTTCTTATTTGTTCCTGTTTTTATCATTGATTATATCATGAAAAGATTTTATTATCTCGATTTACTTATTTTCATTATTTAAGATAAGATCTCTTACCTTATGTAGTGTTATTATCAAAAGTACTATTTTTCTTATTTATCATAAAACGTTAATCTTTTTGCTTCTCGAATGGGAGATCGCTAGAGTTCTTATCATTCATCGAATCGTCACTATGTTTCTCCTTCGAGAAGAGTTCCAAAATATAGGGGTGGACATAAACACCGAAAAATCAAAACATCGAATCGAATCAAATTTTTTCAGAATTTCGATTTCGATATATCGATTTTCGATTTGGTATTCAGTTTACTTTTTTGTATTTTTTAGTATTTCGATTCGATTTTCCGTACGTATTATTTTGATTTAAACCGAAATATTATACTATAATTTATATTATATTAATTAATAATTATTAATATTAAATAATCTTTTAAAAAAAGAAAAAAGTATGTGAAACCTTATTTCTCTTCTTCCTCTTCCTCTTTCCTCTTCTTCCTCTTCCTCTTTCAGGCAGCAGTAGCTGCTCGCCAGGCGCCATGAGCAGCAGCCCTCGTCGCTAGGAGCAGCCGCCGCCTGCAGCGGCTTCATCTTCAACTGGCGACCCATTAAAAATTGAAATAAAAAAATCGAATCAAACCAAAATTTTGGTTTACAATTTACAAGAATCGAAAATCAAAAAATCAAAATTGAACCGAAATATCGAATGCCTATCCCTATCAAATTATGTGATATTCATTGTGACAATAACCTTCCTAGTATTTAGGTCACAACACTTGTATCCCTTTTTATTAGAGGCCTAGCTAACAAAAACACCTATTTGGTGTTTGTGCTTTTTTTTGCTCTTTAACTAGAATGTCTTTCATGAATATTCCATCAAATCTTACGAATATGCTAGTATATTTTGTAAAAATTACACCACGACTTTATTATTGTGTCAATCAAGACTTTGTTAATAAAACTTTTGGCTTATCTTAATACCGCTAGGACTTACCAAAATAAAATTGCTCTGGTACAACGTAATGCTTGATAATAAAATTGTACAATCTTATTCATTCGTAAAGAGACACACAACAAAAAACCTAGCAATTATATCCAGATTAGAGTGATGAACAAAAAAAAAAAGGAAAATGAAATGTAGATAGTTCAAATACGGGAAGAAGAGGTGCACATATGTGCCAATGAAAAGGTTGACTACACTGAAGTTGCAAGAAATCACAGTTAAAAAATTGATTATAGCGGAATCAAAACGAAAAAGAAAAAGTTAATAACATAATCCTAGATACTAAGATTTAAAAGTGGTACATTTCTTCAATGTTGTTGTTTCATCCTTACTTATTTCACTCGTTTTCATAACTCCACTTTTCAATTGGAATTTTAGTCGTTTTGGTTATAGCGAATACAAATAAATTGCTAAAAAAAGAGACTAAACTACCAATTAAATGACCTACTTTCCACAAGAACACCGCTTTATTTTTGCAAGTGGGGAAAAAGCCTAGAAAAATAACAAGGGCAAAAGCTGGCAAAGAAAGTGTGTAGCATTTTCATGGAGTTTTTTCCCATGAAGTCAATGAAGAGGGTTCAAAACGTTGGCATTTTCTGATCTGTGGAATATCTTTTAGGTACTAAATTGAGCTTAATTACTTTAAATCTCTGTCAAAGTTGCAATCTTTTACCCTGCTAAAAATCCCAAGTTGTTGATTTATGGTAATTTGTTGAGGAATTGAAAACCCCCAAAATTCAATCTTGTTAAAGTTGCGATCTTTTGGTTTTTAAACGTCAAGTTCTTGATTTCTGGTTTACTTGTTGAGGATTGAAGAACCCAAAATTTAATCTTGTTAAAGTTGCAATCTTTTGGTCTTTAAACCTCAAGTTGTTGTTTTATTGTGACTTGTTGAAGTTCAATCTTGTTAAAGTTGCTATCTTTGTTATGTTAAACCCCAGGTTGTTGTTTTTTTTGTAACTTGTTGAGGAATTGAAGTATCCAAAGTTCAATCTTGTTGAATAGACTGTAGAAATGGGTGGTTGTTTTAGCAAGAAGTATACCCAACAAGATGCTAATGGGCATAGGGCAGGAAGAAGAGTTAATCAAGCATATCAAAAACCACCACAACCCCAGCCAGAAAGGCCATATCAGCCTCAGCCCCAGCAGGAAAGGCCATATCAGCCACCGCCACAGCCAGCATATCAGCCACCGCCACAGCCAAAGCCACAACCTCAGCCCCACCCTGTTCCTGTTACTGTGCAGTCTGGACAGCCCCAAGACCAAATGCAAGGACCCCATATGAATAACATATTGGGAAAGCCTTTTGAGGAAATTAGAAAGCTCTATACACTTGGGAAAGAATTGGGTAGGGGTCAGTTTGGAGTGACTTACTATTGTACTGAGAACTCAACTGGGAACCCTTATGCTTGCAA
Organism: Solanum lycopersicum; assembly: GCF_036512215.1. Taxonomy (NCBI): domain Eukaryota; kingdom Viridiplantae; phylum Streptophyta; class Magnoliopsida; order Solanales; family Solanaceae; genus Solanum; species Solanum lycopersicum. The sequence continues at coordinate 5,389,481 of NC_090802.1, read as the reverse complement.
GTCCATACTTAAGAGGAAGCTTGTAAGCAAGAATGATAGGGAGGATATGAAGAGGGAAATTCAGATTATGCAGCATTTGAGTGGGCAGCCAAACATTGTGGAATTCAAGGGTGCTTATGAAGATAGGCAGTCAGTACACCTTGTGATGGAACTTTGTGCTGGAGGAGAGTTGTTTGACAGGATTATCGCCCGTGGATATTACTCAGAGAAGGATGCTGCTGAGATTATTAGACAGATTGTAAATGTTGTTAACATTTGCCATTTCATGGGTGTCATGCATAGGGATCTCAAGCCAGAGAATTTCTTACTGACTAGTAAGGATGAAAATGCTATGTTGAAGGCAACTGATTTTGGACTTTCTGTCTTCATTGAAGAAGGTAAGTTTCTTGCTCCTCTAGATTAATAACATTACAGCTGAGTTTTCAAGAAGAAATTGTTGCGTTGTCAATATTATGTTATTTTTTAAATACTTACATGACTTTTCTTGCTTGGATGTGTCCAAAGTTTCTCGGACTCAGGTGTCCGATATGGGTGTTGATCTAGAGGTGATCCTTCATGATTTGAATTTTAAGATACGGGGGTATGGATCCAGATACGGATATGAGCGCGGCGATTCGGCTAAAAATTAATTCGTATATCTAAAAATAGAGTTATATCTCTAAATTAGGAGAATCGTAGAAGAAGTATAACAAAAAGGACTGACACAGAAATTTCTGTAGACAAGTTATATATATATCTTCAATTTCACCTTAGCTTTTGTTTTAATTACAGAATCATTAGATCTGTCCCAAATTTCTATGTCAATTTTGGTCAAAGTACCCAAAATCGATTGACCATATCCGGTACAGATCCCACACCCTCACCCACATCCTCGTCGTGTCGAAATGGGTATGTCCCCGAAAGTGAAGAGTTCAAGCAACTTGGGATGTGTCTGGCAATGCATGAGAACATTTTTAGTGCTAAGACGCATTAGTAGTATCTATTTGACAAATTTTTGAAAAGAAGAGATTTGATTGGGGTAAAATGTAAAGATGCACAAACCTTTGTAGAAGTGTATTCTTGTGTTAGCTAGAATAAGATTTGTTTCAATCCTACCAATCAAACAAGCAATCAATGATTACCATGAATGCAAAAAGTATTGATTTTAGACTTGCAGGATCAAGTGGGAACTTGGCAGGTCTTGCAGCTACTAAGATTTCAAAAGATCTCGCAGATCTGTATTTTCTATGTTCTGTAATGCAGTTCGCCGTCGTAGTTCTGATAATCGAAGAGGATTTTTCATGCTATAATAATGATCCAATCTAGTTTCCTGAACCCAAATTTCATCTTGCTACTGTTCGCTGCCGTCAGTGGCCTGTGGGTTGTGAAGGTGATTGAGTAAGACTCTTTAACTGAGGGTGTGAATTTCTGTAGGAGCATCTCTCATCACTGAACTATCTCTTTCCTGGTAAAGCAATGTGTCTGTTACAAGATTGGCAAAAGTGTTAGCATAGAGCACTTGTTCGGTGAATATGTCAAGAATTCTTTTCTTCCAGTCTAGACTCTAGAGTACCTTGGAAGAGTTTAAGTGTCTCCAAGAAAACTGCAAGTTTTGGAATAAAAATTGTACTCATTTATTAAGTGTTAAAGTTGCATGCTAGCTAATCGAGAAGTAGTTTATTGAAATCAGTGGCATTAAACATCTTTGTAAATATATATGTCCATGATCCACAACTAATTTTAAAAATTGTTCCAGATTACGTATATTGTGACTGAGTTTATCCTCCCGGAGAGTTCCAAATAAACCGCGTAGCAATGATTTGTGCTAGACAAAAGGGACCAGTATTTGAAAATATCCTCCTTTTTGGTTTATTTTGGTGTACCCCGAGTTCCCCATTTGTAGAGATGCTTGCATGTCTTTTCTAGAACCATATTTTCGTGTAGGTTGTTTACTTTCTCGTATATTGCTTGTATACAAGAGAGTTATCTCAAATCAATAGAATTATTACCTAATCAAAAAAAGAGAGGGTGTATTTGAGTTCTCTATCCCTTAAGATATCCTTGGCTGAGTCAGGCACGAGTCATGACCCATATATGCATGAAAGAGAAAATGGTGGCTGCGCTTGACCTAGAACATCTGAAGTGTAGGAATATATTTATTGATTAGAGCCAAAAACCAGATATAACCTCCCAAAGTACAGACTCATAAAATCACTACAGAAACAACAAAAGTTTGTATAAGATTTTAACTTTTATAACTCTCCTCTCCCCTCGTTTTACCCAAGGGTGTAGCCTAGTGGTCAATGAAGTGAGAGAAGAACTATGAGATCTCAGGGTGAAGGCAAAAAAATCAATTAGGTGATTCTTCCTATTTGCATAGGCCTTGGTTGGCTAAGTTACCTGTTTGTATAGTCAAGGTGTATGCAAGCCAGCCTGGACAGCACCATCATAAAAAAACTTGTCCCTCTTTTTTTTTTGTTACTTCCCCATTTAACTGGATTTAAAAAATTCTGCTGATACTTGAGCTAATCACTCATTTGTTCCTACAAGGAGCTAATAAAATTTTTAATTCGATTTAATAAAGTAACAATTAAGACTTAAAGAGCGGACTTAATAAATTCTTTGTCCAAGATAGCATGTTGTCAACCAGACAAAATCCACTTGGATCTTTGTAGAATATCCTAGATCAGCGGTACTGGCATCCTAAAAGATTGTAAGTGATGCATAAGTTTGAAGTTAGAATATTAGTGGATCCATCCCAACTTACTCTAGAGGACAATCTCAGTTTCTTTTGCTTTTTCTTTTGCCTTGTTATTTGTAATTATTATTTTACACTCTTTTTTTTTGGGATATATGTATAAGTACATCCCCTTGACTTGTGATCTGAGTTTCTTGGGTTCTTTGACTTTAGCTGAATTCACAGACTACTTAGACCTTCATCTGATTTAATATAACATACCTTTTATGCTTTTATGTTTGTGTTGCCGCTATTTGAGTATTCCAGCATGGATCATTTCAGTAGTTGACTTCAATTGTCTTTTGTTTCCTCCACTCTTCTGTTTAGAATCTAGAATAGATGAACTTATGTTTCATTTATAAATGTCAGGGAAGGTGTACCGTGATATAGTTGGTAGTGCATATTATGTTGCCCCTGAAGTGTTGCGGCGTAGTTATGGGAAGGAAGCAGATGTATGGAGTGCAGGTGTTATTTTGTATATTCTGCTCAGTGGTGTACCTCCATTTTGGGCTGGTAAGGATGGCAATAGAAAAAAGTTTAATAAGATGGTTTACTCCGTGTTACTCACTATGTTCTGTTCCGTTAACGTGTCTTCCCGAATTCTTTGCAGAAACTGAAAAGGGAATATTTAATACCATACTAAAAGGAGAAATTGACTTCCAAAGTGATCCATGGCCATCAATATCAAATAGTGCCAAGGACCTTATTCGGAAAATGCTAACGCAGGAGCCAAGGAAGAGAATTACTTCCGCGCAAGTTCTTGGTACTTTTCTCTTTCCCTTTCTGTAATCAAAAGTTACAGCAGCGTGTCATGTCTTTACTTGGTTCTATGAAATAGGGTGTAGTCATGTTTAGGTTTTGCATGCATTTAGTAGATCTTCCAAGTATAAGCTGCATTGCTTTTCCATGGCTTTGTCAGAAACAGACCTTAATGAAATCATTGGCTTGATTACAGCATAGCCAATACGTTATCATTTTCCCATAGTGTATGGCTTTTATCTTGGTGTTGCTTTGGATAGATTATGGATCTTTACTTCACTAACACACTGTGATTTGGTGATGGCAATTGTCCGCACGAATGATCTGATTAATGAATGTTTCACACATTGAATTAATAAGATGACTGAAATGGATGAGAGTTATGGGCTTGAAGATTCTTACCAAAGTGATATACAAGTTTTATAGAATAGTGGTGTGACATATAATTTTATGTGAGAGTGTACATTAGGCCTCTAAGACGTATTATGTCTACAACATGAATGGAGATACATGTGCGGTCATACAATTTTGGACAAAATTAGAAACGATCATAGTCTATCTAAGGGTGCAAGTAAGCATACTGAGGGAAATGAGTCAAGGTCGTGTGAGATGATCTGGCCATATACGTAGACCTCCACATGCATTGTCCTATAGATTTAATAGTATAATGCTTAAAACACTAAAAGAGGATGAGGTAAGACTCTAATCAAATGAAGGACAGTTATCTAAAAAATCTACAATATTTCAGACTTGATTCAAATTTAGCTAAGAACAGAACACAAATAGAAGTGAAGATCCTTATTGGCGACTAGGCTTATCTATTTGTTGCATCATGTGGCGAATCCAGGATTTCACTAAGAGGTTCGAAAAATAACAATGTAGGGCTTGGGATATGAACTTAGAACCTGAAGATGAATTTGAAACCCCTAAACAATTGAGCCAACATCTGCTCTTGTGTTCAGGGGACTCAAAAAATATATAGATTAATAAAAAAAATAAAAAAAAATTACCTTGCATTATATAGACAGTATAATTTTTGCCTAGGGGGTTCAGGTAAATATTCTCGTGCCCCTCTATATCTGCCCTGGTTGCATCTTAAGATTTTATCAGTGGTTACACTTGCATTAGGTATGGCGTTATATAGGAGCTTTTCTAGTCTACTTAGAGATTTGTTTGCCAATGTAGAGATAAATTGTGATTTGGAGAACCTCTAGTTTTAGAGAGTTCCTAATTTGCCTTAAAAACAAATTATTCAAAGAAAGTAGAAATGGGACGAACTTAGATAAAATATTGTGGAATAGTCATAGATGATTCATATAGCCAATCCCAACTTTGGTTTGATTGAGCCCTTTGAGTTGAAACAGTCTCCAGGTTGAAAGTAAATCTGGGAAAGAGCAGTATCTGGAGTGGCTAGGGTTCTGGATTTAGTGTAGAACCCCCTTCTCTCTGTCCAATTTACTTCCTAGATTTCTTAGGTCTTTGACTGCAAGCAAGAGGCGGCTTGTGTTAAATACTCTATATGCTGGGTTTAAGTTCTTCTTGCTAGTTTGATACTTAGCATTCATGGTGCTTGTTTCTGCAGAACATCCATGGCTTCGACTTGGAGAAGCATCAGATAAGCCAATAGACAGTGCAGTCCTGTCCAGAATGAAGCAGTTCAGAGCAATGAACAAGCTCAAAAAACTCGCATTGAAGGTAGAATCTAATAGTGCATTCTTATTTTGGCACTGCAGGTGGTTAAGTATTTTCTCAAGACTGCTATTGCTCAGAATCTTTGACTATTGTTGTTGGTTCTTCAGTAGCAAAAATGATGTGGGATGCCGTCCATACTGAATTATCTAGAAGATGTAGTATGTATTAGGCATTTGATGTTTGAAGTAAGCTCTTATTCTGTTACATTTGTAATTTCCCTAGGTCATTGCGGAAAATTTATCTGAAGAAGAAATCAAGGGTCTGAAAGCTATGTTTCACAACATTGATACGGACAATAGTGGCACAATCACTTATGAAGAACTGAAGTCGGGATTGGCTCGGCTTGGATCAAAGCTAACGGAGACTGAAGTCAAGCAACTCATGGAAGCTGTAAGTGACTGAGTATGATGCCTCTGACTAGATAGGATTTTGCTTTATTTCAGTTTCTGACCTGTACATGGCTTGACATTTCAGGCTGATGTGGATGGAAATGGATCAATTGATTACATTGAGTTTATTACTGCAACGATGCATAGACATCGGCTAGAAAGGGATGAGCATCTTTTTAAAGCTTTTCAGCATTTTGACAAGGACCATAGTGGGTAAGTCCATAAATATGATCATGGCTTCCATTTATCTGACCTTCTAAATGAAATTTTGTCTTCCTAATCTTGGTGAGTCCAGAAAATATTCCACATGCCATTGCGGATCAATAAAGATAATTCTTTCCAGAAGCAAAAAGAAAAATATAGTATATCTTATATTATGACATAGTGGCATATCCTTACCACAAAGATACATCCTACCCTAACCAAACCCCACTTTTGGGATTACATTGGATATGTTGTTGTTTTTTGTTGTTGTATGGATTCATGGCATCAATAGGGTAATCAATGGCTTGATAGGAGCCGGATGTTTTGCAAGTGATAACTTTTGATGCTAGACCATTGAGATATTGTGTGTAAAACCTCCTAAGCCATCTAATTGCTTAATTTACGCTAAGTTATAGGTGGGATTGCCCATAAGTGGTTGGATATAATTCATTTATTTAATGTTGTGTTGGCCGGACTCTTAATAAATGTAGACAGGTGCGTGCTAGATTCTCCAAAGTAGTGTATTTTTGTTGGATCCGTACGGGTGTGGCAGCATTTTAGAGAAGTCCAAAAAACATAAGCTTAAAGGGGAGTAGCTTCCTATTTATTTAATTTGGGAGAGTTAATACAACAATACTTAACGCTTACCCGAATATCAGATGGACCCTCATAGTTTTTAGCATAGGTAGTTCCATCATGAAACCTTCCGGAGTATAAAGAACCAAGGGGAATCATTTTAAATCAACAGTATTATGGTTTATAAAATCAAGGACTAAAGGTGATTCTGAGACATCCTCCTGAGTTAAAAATTAAATCTTTGTAACGGTATGTGTAACATATTGATCTCTCTGAGTTTTGTTTCTATGCTCGGCTATTTTGGAATCTTTTTATGTTTTTTGAACCTTTTAGAAGCATTGTACTTTTAAGGCTCTATCCCTCCATACAAGTAGTTGTGGTGTTGCCCCTGTAGTTTCTTGTCCTTAGATTTCTGTTACTATCTATTGTTTCTTATACTTTGATTATCATATTATTTTGTTGTAGTTACTGTTCACTATCTGCTGTTTTTGTTACGATCTGCTATTTCTCGTACTTCAGTTGCTTTTTTCGGGACTGCTTTAGACTAGTTTTCTCTTGAGCCCAGGGGCTATCGGAAACAACCTCTCTACCTCTGAGGTAGGGGTAAGGTCTACCCTGGACCCACTTTGTGGAACTACATTGGGCGTGTTGTTGTTGTTGTACTTTGATGGCTGTAGTATATGAGTTGGGTGTGGCCTGTATCTAACCTTAACATTTCACACATTCTTACAGATTCACCTCTTTTTTCTTTTCCTTTTTCCGAGCAAGTAACGCGTACACTTTTTATTGTTGTTGATGTTATTCAGATTCATCACGCGAGATGAATTGGAAAACGCTATGAAGGAATATGGTATGGGTGATGAGGCCACCATCAAGGAGATAATCGCAGAGGTGGACACTGACAATGTAAGTCGTGTTATATGAAATGCTCGATGTTGAAACTCTTTAGTGTGGATAGTTTCATACCAACTCTTCCATTTGAACAGGACGGTAGGATCAATTACGAGGAGTTCTGTGCTATGATGAGAAGTGGAACAACACAACCACAACAAAAGCTTTTCTAGTGCATCGAGAGCAAATTACCCTTGCAACGAGCAGAGAACGTTCACCAGCCAGCACGATGGAGAGATGTCTATCACGAGAGGATCAGTAACTTAACATACTTCCATATTTCTTCAATCCTTCAGCTATCTTCAAAAAGCACTGGAGTACATGAGACCTTTTTCGTGTAGGTTGAGTTCGCGTGGAAAATGTGTGTATAGCTAGTTAATGGTATATTTCGAGTTTCTTGTAATGTATTTGATCCCCCTTCGTAATTTTGTGTGGATCGCGTTGTGAAGTTGACCTCCCGTAGAGATTATAACAAGACAATCTGAATATAGCTTTATGCTTGAAAAAAAAGAGGGGATTTTTGTTGACCTTAAAAGTTAAACAAATTAAATACACGAGTCCAACGTATGTGACATAATACATATGGGATATCATGTAGGACACAAATTGCTATATAGAACGTAAATTGTCATGTAGGATGCAACATAGGATATCTGTGTTTATTTGTTTAAGTTTTTACAAGTTGAACTATAGGGCGGTTCAAAATCGAATTGAAATTGATAAGCCAAACCGGTAAAAGAGTTATTGGTTTATAGTATTGGGTTATTGATTTGGTGGTTTTGATAACGGTTTTGATTTTTTTTAATCAGGTTATCGATTTTTAACGGTTTGAAGTTATTTCTTAAGGGGTTAACCGATAACCAGATAGTAAATTAAATAATTATATTTATATCATTTTCAGTTATTTATTCATATTTTTGATAGAATAGAGTGCATAAAGATTTAAAATAAATAAATAATGTGAGTGTTAGAAAATATATATATATATATATATATATATACTTTTTATATAAATAATTATTTTTTTCATGAAAAAATTAAACATAAATTTATATTTATAGAAATTTGAGGCCACAAAAATTGGGGGTCTAAGGCAATGGCCTAAAAGTTCTAAGGCAAGAGACGACACTGAATATGAAGATGATAATTTATTTAAAATAATGCATTTTTAGAGAATTCAATAATATTACAATATTTTTAGAGTCCAAATAACATAAAATACTACAAAAATTTATGGAATGCTACTGTCTATCTTCTGTTTTCTTTGGTGATTATATCTTTTTGCTCTTTTAACACTTTTTCTTATACTAGAATATTGATTTGTATAATGTAACAAACACAATAAGCTAAACCTCATGCCTATCACTTTATCACCATCAATATGCTCGTTAAATTATTAGCTTTGATATCAATTACTAAAATAGTATAATTTAAATATATATTTAATCGCTTAATATGATATTATCCGTTTTAAGCCTATATTGATATAAATTGCAATGGAGACAAATCTTTTGGAGTTGTCAGTTGCACGTGAGGTTAATATAAAATATTCTATGTTGTACCTCCAAAATTCATATTATATTCATGTGCACGTGTGCACTTTCTCCTTTTTTTTGTCTTGGAAAAAACAGACTGTCATTGCTACATTGGGCTCATATGCCAAGATAAAATTCATATAAAAAGAAAAGATAATGTATTGAGTATTTCTTCGATCTATGCTCGAAATCACTCCTTTTCGATTTGCGTGACACTATTTTGTGAGCTTAACGTTGATTGACTTTTTTTTTAAACTAGTGCCACGTAGGTCGAAAACAGGTAGAAAATTACTTATAAAATAAGTTCAGGGGGTAATAGAATCTTATTATAATATAGATATGTCTGAAATTTCGGACATAAGTTGAGGAGATACTTGTGTAATTTTTCCTAAAAGAATTGGTCTTTAATAAATGTTGATTCTTGGAGTTTACTATGTGGAGTGGAGAGATGAAATATTTATGATCACCATCAAAGAATATAATACGATGGAAGTTTGAATTTTAAATATGGAAAAATTTTTAGTAAGAAGCTTCGTATAAATCTGAATTAGTCAGACTTAATCGAATACTGAACAAGAAAAATAAGTGCATGCAGAGTAAAGATTTGAGCTTTGTATATTGTAAATTCTGGATATTAGGACTATGAGTTTGATCGAACTCGCACATTGATTTCTATCACTATTTCAGTTCCAGTTCAGTGATAAAGTCAGAATTTTTGAGAGAATTGAAAATAAAAAAAAAATATGAAACATCAAATTATAGCCTAGGATGCTCCTAATGTTTAATATTATTGGGAAACTAACCTCACTTAACAGCAAAGCTTTCTTTTTTTAAAATTGTTATCTTATTAAGTATTATTTTAATTTTTGTGCCATAAAAAGAAAAAAAAATCAACCAAAGAATTGAATGACAGAAGTAAACAGATTCCTTAACCTATGCATCAATCTTGAAGACATATATATAGTTCTTAATTTTGTTTTAGTAAAAGTATTGAGTGTTCTGTTTGTTGCACACAAGTTATTTTTATTACACCTTCCGTTTCAAAATTTATTTGTTTGATTTTGACGATACGAAATTTTAAAAATAAAAAATGATTTTTGAATATTGTAGTCTTAAACTGAAGATACGTAGAACGTAAGATATGCACTTTAATTTTGTGGTCTTAAACTTGACTAGAAAGTCGTACGAGAAAAATACCTGCAAAAAATGCAGGGAGACTACCTACAAGAGACTCAATGTGGTTCGATCCGTCTCCAGACTCCACTTATATAGGGAGAGCTTAGTGTTTCCCTTCAAAACATAAAGAAGTAAACACACGAAGAAGTCAAGACACAGGCTCAATATCTACTATACAATAAACTCAACGTGGTTTGATCCTTCACCAGACTCCACTTATAGGGAGAGACTAGTGTTGCCTTCATAATATAAAGAAGTAAATATACGAAGAAGTCAACAAAGGGATTCAACATGTGATGTATATATACAAACACAAATGGTAATTTTGATCTTGTATATACATTATAATTTTTCAACGACGCCCTGACCCTTAGCTCTGCCTCTTGCCAACATAAAAATAATAAAACTAGTTTCTATTTGTGGATTTGTGGTGAAATATCACAAACAAGAATGTTGAGAAACAGCATGGTGAATGGTTCTGCTACATGTTGCACTGTTGAGCAAGAACTGAAAGAAGAGAAAACTCGGAATGTCAATATTGCTGAGATATCTGCAGAATTGCAAAGGGAAAAACAGAAAAACGCGAAGCTAATGAAGAGAATATCAGTTCTTGAATCTCACATACAAGGAAAACATAAAGACATCAACTTCTCAAATGGAAATGTATGATTTCTCAACTCAACTTTTTATATGTATATTAGCTATTTTTGCTTCACTATTGGTAAGTGTGCCACACACTGGTTAAGGGAATGAGTTGTTGTATCCTTTTATGGTCTCGGAGACAGTTCTCATCTCACGAGCTAAGCTTTAGAGATTGAGTTAGGAACTCGAGGTCTATTTTCATCTGATCGAGCTAACTTGAGATTATCAGATATCTACGGAGTTCCTTTTTTCATGATGTTTTGCTCTTCTAAAAGACTTAAATGTTCAAATGGACAGTTACTTGAAAAGATACTGGTAGCAGAGTTCAATAGTTAATAGATATTTGAACTTCAATAGCTAGCAAGTTTATGCTTAGGCAGTGAAGTAATGATTTATAAGCTATGTACTTGAACTCTTCAAAAATGCCAACTGGTGTATGACTAATCCTCCAAAAGTAGTGCATTTTTGGAGGATCTGACACGTATAAGACAACATTTTTTGAATAGTAAACAACATAGGTTATGTGTGTATATAAAAGTTCAACCATGAGTTCTCCCCGGAGCGTATGCAACAACATGATTCACTTCCAAAGTCAAAAAAAATAAATGCAGAAGCATATGGTTGAGCATAGTAAATAAATTTGAAATTGATAGATTCTCATAACATAACTAATCACTAGCTACTGTTTCAGAGTTTCAGCACTAATGCATTTATGTTATGTTGAGAAGTAAAATTTTATCCTGATATATTATCTATGTATATATATGCAGCACCAGAGATTTAAAGCATATAATATAACAATTCTATAAGTGAAAATCTTCCTGTAAATTTTATGAACATTCAATATGTATGTGCTCAATGCTGAGTACTAACGGAATATGTCGTGTTTAATATATCTGTATCACAGGCCAGTAGTCAAAGTATAGACGAAAGGCATTTCAGAAAGCTCAAGAGACAAAGAGTAGCACAATCTATCGACATCGACCCTAATGAGGACAGAACACGAAAAATGGACTCAGAGGTGAAGGATCATACCGAAATTTTCCTAACGAAAGACGTTCATACAGAACATTGCCTAGTGAATTGGATGAGCACGGATGATACTCAGTTTCTGAATTTTGAAAGATCCAAAGACAGTGATTCAGCAGAAGATAACAACCCTGATGATAGTGAAGACGAAGATGACCAAGAATCCGAGGACAGTGGCACTTATACTGACATTGTAGATAGAGGAAATGTCAAGAGCTTGCAAATTGACAAGGAGAGCGATGAACTGAAAGAAGATACCGGTGAAGCAAGTGATCCACCCGTCTTGGAAAGTTGTGATCATCATGCAGATATGGACGTCTGCAAGAACGCAGAAACTAATATGCTCGAAGCATACGAGGAGCTTTCAAAAGCCTGTCCTATTGATCATGAAATAAGAAGACCGGGAAGTGCATCGTCACATAAAAAGTCCCTAAAGATGGCATTCTGTCCCAAGGAAGTAAAGAAAATGCTAGGATCAAAAGAACTTTCACTGGAAAATGCTCAATCTCATACTATGAGAAAAATCTTAGTTTTCACACCTCTTGGTACAAGGCACGGGAGTGAAGACATGTATGAACTAGACTTCAATCATTTCAGCATTTTACACAAGGGAGAACCATATATAGATTCAAAAAATCCAGGGGTATGCCACTAAACTTCAATTATATGTCGCTTCACTGTTTACTAACTCTAGACCGTATACATAGATTATACACATATATTATACATGGTTATACACATATTATACATTTAGTTATTTTATTAAACATGAATGTCTAAAAACTTTTGGCGTATCACTTTCTTATACTTACAAGTGGTTCAAATTTCAATTGACTTGATATGTTCTGTACCAGGAGCATGTATTATACGACAACCCTGGATTTCGGAGGAAGATATTCTATCCCAACAGACACAACCCAACCTTGTGTCCTGTTAAAATACTTGAAGAGGAGAAGTCTATGCGTCCCTCGGATGCCACCTGCCCGTCATGCTTATTCCTATGCATCAAGTATGGAGGAAGGACAAGAAATCTTCCTCAAAATGAGTAAGACTGCTTAAAACTATAGAATTAATATACATCTCGTTGCAATAATATTAACTTCATGTTTCATGTACTGACCATGTAAGGGACTTTTTTGTGTTATGTAGGTTCAGTTGACCTATAGGTAACTCTACATATAGAATCTGATATGACAAACTAAAAAATGCAGTGATAGTGTAAAAATCCTTTACATTGTAATGTATATAACTTGAATGATCTAGTTAACATTACAACAAAATTGAGTTTTTAGTTGTGTCTATATATATCAAAATCTTGTCTGAAGGCACAAACATGAAATTAATTAGGCATTTTTTTTCTCATAGATGAGATTTTACTAGTCTGTAAATTGATGCATTGTCATACCAGATATGTCCGGCAGCGAATGGGAAGAAACAAACTGAAATCTTTTGGTCCGGTGATATGTCGGATGGCTATGCTGATCCATATTCGCAGCGGAAGCTTCTTCTTTAAGGCCTTAGGAATTACACTTCTCTTCATGGCTGGCTTTCCTAATGACCTGGTTCAAAGAGAAACCAAATATAAGAACTTGGACCTCTTACAGAAGTATTACAGGTATTCTGCATAGCATGTTTGTCTTGTGTACTTATCAAGTAGCCTATAGTGCATCGCGGAAAATGAGTACATACTCCCTCCGTTTCATTTCGTTATGTTAGTTTGACTTGATATGACGTTTAAGAATGTAAACAAGGATTTTGAATCTTGTGGTGTTAAGCTAAAGGTGCGTATAACATACCAAAAATACCCTTTGTATCTTGTAGTCTTGAACATGTCATGCACACTCCAATAAGAGAGGGTCGTAATCGTAAAATGGGAATGTTGGAATTCAAAACATACAAAATATATAAAAACATTCTTTTTGAAAGAAACACACATAAATCGGTCGGGATGGAGGGAGTACATTTTTACAAGTTATCAGAATGCCTATAAATGATTTGGTATCACAAAAACAACTCCGAATTGATCAAAGGAAGCAAATGTAAAGAAAAAGAAAACCTTTTCGAGCCTTGGAGCAATGTAAAGTTTGTCGAGGTCACATGTTCGATCTGTAGAATCAGCGACTGATGCTTGATTCAATGTAAGATGCCACCATCACATCCCCTTGGGTATGGCCCTTACTCGGACCCTTCATGAACGAGGATGCTTCATGCACCTGGCTGCCCTTTTACCTTGTTCACAGACATTCTGCTGGGCAATTTTTCGATTTTGTTGGGCTCGAATGATTCTTCTTATTGTCAAATCATATCCATATTTGCAGGACAGATGAGGATGCAGAAAAGGAGGAGTTATTTCTATCACATACCGAGACTGATGCTATTGTAAGATCTGCAACTCATAATCATTTTCTCCAAAATTAGTGGCAACTCTGATGCAAAGTAAAACTCAGTTACATCAAGATCAAGTCACTAATAATAATTCCTGCCTAAATGTTCTCATGAATACTACTTCCGTTTCAATATAAGTGTCTTAACTTTTATTCCGTTTTAAAAAGAACACCTCTTTCTGTATTTGGTAACTTTTTCATTCCAACATTTTGAACGACATGTTTAAGACCACAAGATTCAAAGAAGATTTTGACACATTTACACACTCTCTTAATGTAACTACAAGATTCAAAAGTCTCATTTATTTTCATAAACTCTGTACCTTAGTCAAACTAAAGACATTTAAATTGAAACGGAGGGAGTATAAGTTATGCTAGGCAAGGTATTCATTGTTTGTGACTTTAAAGTTAATCATCATGTGAAAACCTCACCCTCAATTTTGAGTTCAGCTTTCACATTTTAGACTTAAATACCTTTTTATTCCTGTTAAAAAGGTCTTTTTTGATGCAATTGTTCATGTTGTTCCAGAATATTAGTCCCACTTCAGAGCAAGGGAAAAAAGCATCAACGAAGTCATCGAAAGTCAAGAGAGAAGCAATCTCTAAGACCAAAACATCAGAAAAAGCTACAACTATACATTCTAAACCTTCATGTTCTGCCCCACCTCCTGAACCATTTGGACTAATGGGCTACGCCTCGTCTCCAAGTCAGATGACTATACCAATACCATCAACTCAAGCACCAGCAGATACGCGAAAACCTGAAATGGCTAATACTGCAGCCAATATTCACTACCATAACCAATGTTCTTATCCTGTTTTCCCAATGTATCCACCAAACTCTGTCATGCCTTTTGTATATTGGCCTCAACCTAATGCGATCGCTCCATTCCCTTACCCCTCTTCTTATGGATATATTGCACCTGGAAGCTGTATTACATTACATCCATATTCTTCTTACTATAATCCTTTCATACCACTAACTTTAGGGACTGATGAGAAGCAAAATGGAGCATTAGATGAGGCTAAAAGGGAGTCAAACAGTAGTTCAAGCAGTACAGATTCAAGACAGAAGTAAACAGGAATAAGATTAGGCATGTTGTTACTTGCAAGAACAGTTATGGTAGCCCCTATGTGAGTAAATAACATTGTTGGGGGCAGTAAAATTAGCTTACTAACTTGAATGATGACAATTATACGAATTCAGAAATTTTCTACTTGTTGGTACTTGCATAACAAAAGAAAATTAGCAGCATAGTTTCAAACATAACAGCAACAGCAGATATCGAAGTAGAAAAGGCGAAAAACGCAAAAATACGGACAAATAACAAACATATAGACAAACATGTTTAGCGTATATAGTCTAAGGCTAAGATCATAATTTAAAAATAACAAACATATAGACAAAGAAATTAGAAGAAGGACAGATAAAGTGAAATATCAATGGTTTAGTGTCACCTTTTCATTTGGTAAGAAAAAGTACGTCTTATAGCCTTGATGATGATATTGAAGGGCACGTGAAGAGAGGTGAAGTGCTCAATATATTTTGTGCCTCACTTTAGGGCTTAAGTGCGCCTTTAATTACTCTAGATAGTGGATATGTTAATTAGTATAAATTTCTTTACTTCAATTATTGCATTATTTATTGTTATTATATAAGCAGTTGATTATCATAACCAATATTTCTAATTTTACTAAATAGAAGTTACGACTGCATGGTATACATCATATTATCAGATCTCAGCTCTGAAATTACACTGACTATGTTTATTATTGTTATGAATTATCTCTCTGTTTTTTTCATTTTTTTCCTTATAATATAAGCATTTGAAGTCTGTGTATTTTTATTATTTTTTTGAAATTTTGAGTGGAATATGTTATTCAATTCAATGTACCAATTTTTAGAAAAAGGATAAAACATGTTCTTCTTCTTAATTAAGAGCTATTTGTCCATAAGTGAAGATTTTTGTGTTTTGATGATTTCCAAGAAAACCCAACTAGACCTATAAATATTTGAGAAAATTGGCTAGTTGGTTCTTAGTATACTCAAATAGTAATTGCGAAAATATTTTTTATACTATCAGGTTAGTAATAATAATTTTTTTTTGTAAGGTTATCAATTAATGTATGTTATAGTGATTTATATGTTAATATCACTTGATTTGTTATGTTGTTGTTACATTTGTGTTGGGATCCTCAAGAAATTAAATACTTTTTTGGATGATTCGACACACAATCGTGATATTGTAGGGAAAAAGTTGATTTCTTGAATGATTCTTAAGTGCTAGCTATCATCGATGTAAAAAATGTACATACAACCAAGCTATGCTGTTTGAACTTCACGTGTTGAATTATGCAGAAAATGACTATTTTTTAAGGATTCAACACACACTCAATGACATTTTGAAGAGTCCGAGCAACATAGCCTAATTATATAAATATTTTTACACCAACAAAACATAAAACTTAGAGACTTATTCAATAAATCAAATTTTTTTTTTATGTTTAATCTTAAAATTTCGTGAGAATTAACTTATGGACGGAGAGATAATTCATAACAACAAATAGCTCATGAATGTATATTGCAAGAAGGGTTGCTAGAAGTCAAATTGTTCTTTTCTATGCGAGGAGGTGTTAGCAAATTGTGGAATGTCATTTTAATAAAGATTGATTTCTTGGAATAAAATCATTATCATTATAGTAAATTAATTTTCAAACACATGCATTACATGTCGTGTATACTATGTTAATTAGTATAAATTTCTTAAAGTAAAAAAATAAAAAAACTGAGCAGATACACAACTTATTAAAGGAAAGTTAATTGAAGAAATTAATACAAAAATATTATATCTTTATCTAGAGAGTGTTGTGCATACACCAAATTTTGAGCATTTTTAAAAAATAAAACATTAAAATAAATTGACAATGGACCAAAGGCTAAAGCTATTGGTTTAATACAAGATAAAAAGATATGAATTTTTTTTTAAAGGTATGGAAGCTAAAAAGAAGTAGAAAACAAAAGAAATTTGTAATGTCATAATTAAAGAATTAAAGTATAATTCATGAAATTCAAATCATGTAATTACGTAATTAAATTATTATTATTTAATTAGATATTTAATCATTTAAAATAAGTAGAAGGGTAAAACAATAATCAAACTTTAAAATTAGGATAAGTAAAAAGACAAAATGGTAATTATACTTTAAGGTTAAGAGCTTTCCATTTTTAATAATTTAATAATAATTATTAATAATATTTATTAATAATATATGATACTATGATAATTTTGGTAGCATTCAACCAATAACATAAGACGATCCATCTTCATCATGTGTCAAAATGTCATTTCTCAGTTGCATTATGATCTTCCTTATCAGCTTAAAAAAGTTTTCAACAATGGTAAAATTATGAAATTATTTTTAAGTAGTAACATAGATATATTAGGTTTAAATTATGGAATTAATAAGTTGTAGGCGCATCAAGATGTATAAATGAGGAAATGTAGTTCTTTTTTAAACTTTACGTGAATGTGAAATGCTTTGTGCATCAAGTTAATCTTTTTATAATTATTCTTATTAGCAAGACAAGTAGTCAGTTTTATTAGTGTGAGTTCAAATCAGAGTAGGCTATTTTCATCACATTTAATTACGGTATAAAATTTTATTAATTTGCATAAATATATAATGCGTTGTGCATCATTTTTTATTTTTTTTTTAAATTTTCCTTAATAGCAAGGCAAGATATCACCTTCTACTACTATTAGTGAGTTTAGGATATTCGAATGGTTAAATTTATAGCATATTAATTTATTTTTTAAAAAAGAAAAAGACTTAATAATTTTGTAATTTAATTGACTAAACAATTCATTAAAATAGATTCTTTCCTTAATCAAATTCTAAATATAAATGGCAAGTCCCATTATATACGCAAACTGCCACAACCACGCAAACAAAACGCAGCCGTTTGTTCCTTTTAAGTTACTCCACGATGTCGTTTTATTACCGGATCCAAACATATAAATTTGAATAATTACATAAATAATTCGCAATAATTCATAGAGTTTTCTTGTGAATTTCAACAAAAATCATTAAGTTTCGTGTACGATTCAGAAATCAGAAAAAAAAAACAATTTGTTCTCTGTTGAATTCTGGTAAAAATTTTGTTTATAATTATGATTCTTGATTTTGATGTGTAGAAAAGATTCATATATTAAAGTTAATTTTTTTTGTGGTTTTCTTGCATTTTTGAGTAAATTTAGAGATACCCTTTTGCTTGAATTGCGTTTATAAGTGTATATTTATGTGATTCTGATGTTCTTTAGATGTTTGAAATTTGCAGTAAGAGATAAAAGTTTGAGTCTTTCAATGGCTAAGAGTTCTTTCAAGGTTGAACATCCTTTGGGTATGTTTTCTTTTAACTTTTCTTTGTTGGACATGATTTGATTATCTTTAAATTGAATTATTGGTAGACAGAGATGATAAGGTAGAGGGTCTTTGGGAAACTGTCTCTCTTACCTCCACGAGGTAGTGGTAAGGTCTGCCTTAGTGGGATTTGACGGGGTATGTTGTTGTTGTAGAGTAAATGTGTGCAGACTTAGTGTGGGTGAGTAGGTGGGTGGGGGGATTATATGTGTATACATATACATAATGAGGATAATTATTGAGTATTGATCAATTAATTTAATTTGTATGATAATACTAGTTTCCTATATAAAATTGTAGGGCTTGGTTGAAGAAAAGTTGTGCTATAGCAGCTAATAGTGTCTACGTAGGTGTGCTATTTGTAGACATACATGTGTGTGTTAATGTATTGTTCGCTTTGGGCCTAGGCTAACAAGGATTTGTCTTTACAGAAGGGCCATAAAAGCACTTACTGTGTGAACTTGAGCTATGTCGTATAAAACTCTTCAATTTCCTCTTACTGGGAGTCGTCTAAGATGTCATATGCACCTTATCTTTAGAAGTTCTCATTAGCTTGCCTTCTGTCAAGGGCATCAAATACGCCCTAAGCAGTTCTAGCTCTAAGGTTTTCCCCTCTCATACCATATTTTCATGATTCAAATCCATAGCACGTATTGTCCACTTTGGACCTAGGCCCAAACGGATTTGTCTTTCGGGATATGCACATCCGACCCTAATTATGCATGTACTATGTGAACTTGAGCTATGCTTTATAAAGCTCTCCACTTTCCTCTCCCATTTTGATGTGGGATTTGCCTAAGTCATGTCATGCACATCTCATCTTCGGCCAGTCCTGCTTGACCCATCCTCTGTAAGTGGCTTCACAGTTAGTTTGCTTGCACACGCTGTTGGTGCAGCTATACCCACCATCCAAATGCTACATCAGCTTAGGTTGGCAGGTGCCAGGATGTGGGTAGTTTAGTGATGTTTATGCTTTGTAACCTCCTTGTTACATTGTATATATTTGAATATTTCTAGATGCCTCTTTGAGAGCAAGTTAATTGACGAAAGGTAAATATTTGGTAAAGCAACAACCAGATATCATTGAAGTTTTGATCTATATCCTTTCATGGTCTGATGGTCTATATATATTCTGTTATTAGTCTTCCTGAATCTACGAATATATCAGGTGCATAAATTCATCACTGAAGTATCAGGGAATAATTGCAGCTTTTAGTTAAAACACAGCTTATTCAAATCGACAACACCAACTAGTCGAGATAAGTTTCATTAGAAAAATTCTTATTTGCCTTAGAAGGCAATATTTAGTATGGGAATGAATTGAGTGGAATAGCTGACCCCAACTGATTTTGCGGTTGATATTTAGTTGATTGTTTGATATTCTGATTTGGGATTGCCGACTAGTATAGGAAGTGATGGTTTTTGATGCTTTTCTTTCCATATAGCTTCAGCCTTCAAGATATCAGATGTGTTGCCTGTTCTTTTCTTTTTCTTTCGAGCATATCCTTATTTACTTGAGCTGATAACTTCCTGGTTAAGAAAAGCCGGGGAATGAGACAAAAAGGATGTATGTAATTATGCTGATGTTATCAATGTTTGTCCTTTTTAAATAGAGAGGAGACAGGCGGAATCTTCTCGCATCAGGGAGAAGTATCCTGACAGAATTCCGGTATGATATCTGGTGTTAAAAAGGTCTTGCACTTCATTGATACTTCAGTACCCTTATTTCTCGTGGCTATGTTTCCCATTCAGGTGATTGTTGAGAGAGCAGAAAAGAGTGATATCTCCGACATTGATAAGAAGAAGTAAGTTGCTTCTTTTCTTCAGTACCTCATGTGTTTCTTCCTTTCGCAATTAAACACAGGCTGCTGCTCGAGTGTCATGCTACTTGTTGCGCAATAAACTTCAATATGTTAACAGAATTAGTCTCATACTACTTGATTGTTGCCGATTGTTCATTCCTATGTATAAGTAGATCCGACAGGACCATTATTTATTTCTGTTACGTTCGTGACATAGGTATCTCGTCCCAGCTGACTTGACTGTTGGCCAATTTGTTTACGTTGTCCGAAAGAGGATCAATCTCAGTGCAGAAAAGGCCATATATGTCTTTGTCAAAAACATTCTGCCTCCAACTGGTAAGTGAAGTAGATTATAACATAAGGTCTCGATACTATTCCGAGACATTTGTCTTTGACATATCTTCCTGTTGCAGCTGCTCTGATGTCTGCAATTTACGAGGAAAACAAGGATGAAGACGGATTCCTTTATATGACATATAGCGGTGAAAATACATTTGGGTTCCTCGAGCTTTGTAATTAAATTTTTCAAGTTAACTATCTGTATCGTAAACCTGCTACCAATTTGAAATGTACAGATGACAAGTCTTTGCACTCTTATCCCAATATCTCTCATAGGTTGATTATTAATCCGTTCATTTATTAGTTCAATTCATTTAAAAAGTATACTATGTGAGAATCACAACTCTTGTTTTGTTTCATGTTTGTATATTAACTTTCTTAATATAATTCTGTCATCAAAGCGTTTGTAGTCCAACGGTTAGGATAATTGCCTTCCAAGCAATAGACCCGGGTTCGACTCCCGGCAGACGCAAATATTTTGCCATTTTTTGTGTGTGTGACTTAAGAAAAGTCTTCCGAAGAAGCAAGCTTCAACGCTCCTCAAGACAACGGAGTCATGGGGAGGTTAAAGAGCATCCAACGCATAGCGGCCTTTCATTCCCTTGTTTCATCGTGGCACCCCCCCCCCTTTCACCCACACACACAAGCACCCTCCGGCTCAGGGGACCAAAAAACGCTTTTCGTTTTCCACCCTTAGTCGACCCTTGCCGCCTTCCTTAACAAGCCGTCGAGCCTCTTATGCGCCGCCTTCTTCGTAGAAGCCGTCCGGTTTATCTAGAAGTTTGAATTCTATGATAAAGAACGGTGTAATAATAATTGGTAAGAAAAATGATCTATCACGGTGTGATATATATAGATACTTTTAAGATAATAAGTATGAAATCTAACTTTTTTTTAAAAAAAATATCAGTAAAATTTTAAATCAGAGGAAATTATAAATAATCATTTCTTATTTTGGGACTTTTACATAGAAATATACGAAACAAAATCTATATTTATAAAGTATAATAATAAATCATAATACATCAAATTTATTTCAAAATATTACAACTCATAATTTTAATGATATTGCATGTATAAACCATGTGTAGTAAATTGATACGACAAAATACAAGATATTTAACCATTCTTATTATATAGAGTAATATTTTAATTCCCTATCAATAGCTTTCTTCAAGAAACTATTTTCTTCAAGTACCATTTGAATTGGCAAGAACCCTAAACCATTAGCCATAGCCACCATCATCTCCTTCATCTCTTGTTTAAATTCTTTTAAATCCACCGTCCCGTTCGAGTCGTGATCGAACTGAACGAAAATTGAACTATAAACTCGAGAAATCTCGTTTGGATCGATTTTCACGTCGATACCAAAATGTGTATCGAAAACCCTTAACCCCTGCAACCAGTGGTGAAATCAAGAATTTTATTAAGAATAATATTCAAAATTTAGTTAGAGAAATTGAATATAAAAAACATGATGTTATTGTAATTTGAAACGTGAATTCTCTAGAAGATGACGTGTACACTGACCTTATTATTCTTACCTACCTTTAATCTTTGAAATTATATATTCATTAAAAAGTAATCTTTAAACTATATGGCTTGGATATGCCCTTACCTGCAACTCTTTCAACATTTCTGAATAAGAAAGTATGCCATCATGATCTTTATCGAGATTGTTGAAGCGTTCGACGATAAATTCACTGAACGCTTCTTCGTCTTCCACGAAGCTAAGGATTGTGGCGCCATCAAGAACTTCTACACTCATTTTTGTGGTATGAATTTGTTGCTGCTATTGAAACACAATTAATGAATATAAATAATTTGTAGCAGAAATTCTATTTATACAATATGCTTTTTGTCAAGTATTGGAAGACTACCAATTTAGAGTTGCTAGTTTTGTCAAGTACATGTTATCGTAGGAGTCAACAAGACTAATAAAAGTGTGTGTATTTTGAATTCTTGCACACAGATTAATGACATAATCTGTTGGTTGGTCAATATATATGGATCGAGTTGATTTTAAAATTTTTAAATATTAAATTATATTATTTATGTTAAATTTTAAAATTTATAAATTAAATCAACGAAATTATAGTCAGAATTTTCAACCTCAAGTTTTTCAATTTTCTTGAATTTTTGAGAGGGTTTTTTCTATAAAGAGCCAATTTTGTTGAAAACGTGAGATTTCAAATTAATATTTTAAAAAATAAAAGAGCTAGTGAATTACAAATATTGAACGGTAAAAGAAAAAAAAGGAGGCATTTTGGGACTATGAAAGCTATAAAAGCACTAGTATTGCATAGCCAACAGATTATTGGCTAGCAATTTCAAGCGGGATGGACTATTTAATATTCGAAATTCATTATTTTATTTTATTTAATATTTTTTATTTCTGTAAATTTTAATTCGAGATCTCAGGGTTTAAAAGAAAACAAACTGAAGTTGTATAAGTGTATACCAGACAAATATATTGCTAATTAAGTTTCCACAATTAAATTGTCTTAATTCAATATTTTCAATAATTAATGATACTAATTTTGTAAAGAATATTCGTGTTTGGCTTGTTGATTTTACTACAATTTTGATTATAACATAAACGTGCTTTTTAATCTGGCCTTATTTATGTTTATGTCCTCCAACTTTAGATATATACAAGTAGACACTTAAACTTGTATATAGAACATATGAACACACGAATTATACATGGTACAATACACGTAGGACAAATAATGACATGTATATATGCGTCTATTTGTTTAATTTTATACAAGTTTAAGTATTTACTTGTGCACATTCAAAGTTGAAAGATATAAATATAATTTGAAACCATGTTAAACTACATATTTATGTATTATGTCTTGATTATATATATGATATATTTTGTTATTAATTTATCGATCTTGATACAAGTTTGGTATATGAAAGAGAGCTTTTTTTAGGATTAGGACTTAGAATTGTTAATTACTTATTTAATAAATATAATTTTATGTTAATTTTTAAAACTTTTGTCTTTAGACATTGCAATGTAAATATATATGAGATTACGGAGATCTGAATATTTATCCAGATTAAATATAACTATAATAAAGTGATTAAACAAAGCCTATGTAAAATTTGTTAATTTAATTTATGCTATGTTTATGTTTTAAAAAAATTGTTATTTAGGTGAATCCGGGATATATGATATCCACAAGATTGTAGAGATGTATAGAATCAAAATTATTCATCGGACAAATCAGATAAATAATTACAGTTAATCAATCAACTTATTAAATATCGATTTTTCAAATGTATTAATCAATTAGTTAACCAGTAATATACCGATTGATTTGATATTGAATTATCGAGTGATGTATCGACTAAATTATAGAACCAACTTACGTCTTTTATTTTGGAAAAATAACTTAAATACACAACTATAAGTTTAGTATTCTCTAATTTTCCCTTCTTTTTTCAAATATTACATAATTCTTTTTTTTATTTTAGTAGAAGTTTAGACATACATAGTCTTCTCTCTTCTATAACACACACTTCCCCATATCATGCCTATTTTTTTCCACTAAAACACTCAATCTTCTGAATCACTTTTTGAATTTTGAATTATTAATTTTAATTAAAAATGTTTCACAACATTTAATATGAAATTTTGAATTTCAAAATTCAAAAAAATTTGAAATTTTTGAAAATTGGATGCTTGTGCTCATGTGATGCTTGGAAAAGACGTTTTCTCTCTCTCAATAAAGCCTGAGTTTGATTGTGCCTTTGCCATGGGATTAGTACTTGTGCTTGATCAAATCCAAGTTGATGATTTTGCTGAAAATCGGGTCGATGCCGACCCAATTATCACAGAGATCCCAATTTTTCTTCTTAATTTTTCTCTATGAAAGAGTTTTAAATTATATGATTCCGACGATGAAAATTAGAAAGAAAATAAAAAAAAATCTTTGCATGATCCTATGAATCTTCAGAAGGATTCAAACAAAGACTCTGGCGAAACATCAAAATCAAAGTTTATCAAAATACAACAAAAAAAGAAAAAAGAAGCAGCAAACATTGTTGTCAGGCCTACATTGTTTCGGGTTTGTATTTTTATACTTATTTTAAAATTGTTGTTGAAATTAGTAAAAATTTTAAGGAATACAATATGTATCAAAAAATTATGAAAATTATTATCATATATCAGACAAGGTTTAATACATAAGTACTAAGTGGATTATAATGTTTAGTCTATGATTTGATACATGAATTAGATGTGTATCATATGATTTCCTATGTATCAAGGGTTTTTGAAATTTTTTCTCATGTATCAGTGATTAATTTCAATAACTGCGGCATCAAGTGTGCTTGCTGATACATTTTGAATCAGTGTGCTTGCTGATACATTTTGAATCCATCAAGTGTGTATAGTGTTTTAGATGATGCATTGATACATTTTGAATCCATCAAGTGTGCTTGCTGATATATTTTGAATCAGTGTGTATAGTGCTTTAGACGATGCATTGATACATGAATTTGTTGTGTATCATAATGTTTTCTATGTAGCGGTTTTGAAAATTGTATTCAAAATAGATGATATAATCTTTGATTTTCAAAATTTGAAATTAATATTCAATTACGTACTAATTTAATGCTGATTAATGATCTGTTACCGTAAATTAAGCTATTTCAGTTAACAAGTTTAAATGTACTGTTTTTTCCCCATTTTTTTCTTAACAGTTTAAATTTACCATGTATCATTTACCATATATCACTAGAGTCTAAAGTATCACGGAACAAAAATTTTAAGGGATTTTTAGTAAATACTAAATTTGTCGAGACAGAGTGTAATTATTGAATTACACTATGAGATTCCTTAAATTTTTACTTTTATTTTTCTAAATAGGTATTTTTGATTATTTTACCTAAATTAAATATCAATACAAAATATAGGGGCAAAATTGTAAAAGACCCCTAATATTACGCAAACAACCTCTTTGTCTTCTTGTTCCATTCAGTTTCGCTAACAAGAGAAACAAATTATTTACAAATAAAAGTCCATCCAATAACATTACGCCACGTCAGACAACCATCAAATTCCGAAAACACGTCCAGGTTCAATGAATCTGTACACTGTCGTCTTCTTCAGGTGATATTTTTTTTTCTCTTATAAATCAAAGAAGAAAAAAAAAAGAAGCAAAATATTACAAATTCAACAAAAACCCAGAAAGCAAATCCTCTGTTTTTGTTTGAAAAAAGTATTTGGGATTGAAGATTTGTTGTTTGAGATTTGAGAAAATGGCTTTGGCTTTCAGTTCTTCGGCTGTAATTCATGGCTCTCTTTCTTCTTCATCTTCATATGAACAACAACAACCTAAAGGTTACCCATTACTCTTTTTCTCTCCATTTTTTCAGTTTTTGCTTTTAATTCTGTAAATGTGCTAGAGAATTTTCTCATCTGGGTTTCGTTTTTTTTTCTTCTTTGGTTCTCAAATTTTTAATTTTTGCACTTAAAACTGTTAATATGATAAAGATCAGAGAATTTAAACATCTGGGGTTTGCTATTTCTTTGTTTGAGTTCCTAAAGTTTCAATTTTTACACTTAAAAGTGTTAATGTGATGAAAATCGGAGAATTTTATCATCTGGGTTTCGTTTTTTTTGGTCTAATTTGCTGTTCTTTTTACAGTTTCACACATGGGTATCACTCAGCCGATGGATCGGTCTCGAATTCCATTGAAAGCAGTGAATTTTACTCAGAGGAGTTTGGCTATGAAGCCATTAGTTCCATTAGCAGCAACTATCGTTGCTCCTGGTGAGTTAATTAGATTTTTAGTAATTTGTGTGATTTACTGCTAATTTTTGTAATGGAAATGATTTATTTGTTTGCTTTTGTAAATTTTTTTTGTGGGGTTTAGAGGTGGAACAGAAAGCAGAAGCAGATGATTATGAGAAATTGGCAAAAGAGCTAACAAATGCTTCTCCTTTGAAGATTATGGATAAAGCCCTTGAGAAATTTGGAAGTGAAATTGCCATTGCTTTCAGGTATACCTTTTTTTTTTTTGGATTAGGGGGTGTGTCCCTTTCTCGAACCCTGCTAACGCGGGATGCATTGTGCACCGGATTACCTATTGGTGTTGAATTTTCGTATCCAAATTGAAATTTAAGCATTGTAGCATGGAAAATATTGATCATGTTTCTTTTGTTTTAAAAAACTGGTTGGTGTTTTGTTTCATAGGAACTACTCAAGGTGGAGTATAATATCTCCTAAATGTGTATGAACATTGCAAACTAGTTTCATTTATATGTTTCTCACTGAAGATAACTTATGTTGCATTCTAATTTGTTAGTTTTTCCAAATCAATCATCAGTTAATGCTTTGTGTGATGCAAATGCGATGAAGAGTTTAGATGGTCATCATGCTATATCGTTTTTTTTTTGGTCTAGGATTTTGAGTATTATCCTGATACATCTGCTGTTCTACTTGTTTATCCGAAATGTTGGTTTCCTTTTAGATGTCTCTCTCAAATGAATTTCTAGATTGGTTAGCTCGCTTTGGTACATCTCCTAAATGATATCCTTATTTTGTAGTGGCGCTGAAGATGTTGCTTTGTTAGAGTATGCTCGTTTAACTGGTCGTCCATTTAGAGTATTCAGCCTTGATACTGGGAGGTTGAATCCGGAAACCTACCAATTATTTGATGCAGTGGAGAAGCACTATGGGATTCGTATTGAGTATATGTTCCCTGATGCTGTTGAAGTTCAGGCTTTAGTGAGGAACAAGGGCCTGTACTCTTTCTATGAAGATGGCCACCAAGAATGCTGTCGCATAAGGAAAGTTAGGCCCTTGAGGAGAGCCCTGAAAGGTTTACGTGCCTGGATCACAGGGCAACGTAAAGATCAGTCCCCTGGTACTCGATCTGAAATTCCCATTGTTCAGATAGACCCTTCGTTTGAGGGGTTGGATGGTGGAGTAGGCAGCTTGGTGAAATGGAATCCTGTTGCTAATGTGGATGGCAGTGATATTTGGAATTTCTTGCGAGCCATGAATGTTCCAGTGAATTCATTGCATTCACAAGGTTATGTTTCCATTGGATGTGAACCTTGCACACGAGCTGTCCTACCTGGCCAACACGAGCGAGAAGGAAGGTGGTGGTGGGAGGATTCCAAGGCCAAGGAGTGTGGCTTACATAAGGGCAACATCAAGGACGAAAGCATGAACGGTAATGGAAATGCCACTGTCCATGCAAATGGTAGTGCTGCTCATGCTGATATTTTTGACACCAACGACATTGTAAGCTTGAGCAGGCCTGGAATCGAGAACCTATTGAAGTTGGAAAATCGTAGAGAGCCTTGGATTGTTGTTCTTTATGCCCCTTGGTGCCGGTTTTGCCAGGTAATTTATCTTCTCATCAACAACTTTTTCTTTCTCCACCAAGGCATATCCAAGATTTGAATTTGATTAGTTCAACCTTCAAGGTTCTTAACACCGAGCATAAGACATTATAAGCCATGTCTCGAAATTACTGAATTCAGTTGAGCCATTGAATATAGGCTGTTTTGCATTCGCCCTCTACTTCTCCAGCCGGATGGTATCAGGGGATCATCTTAATGATCTTTTTTTCTGATTTTGTACAGGCAATGGAAGGATCCTACGTTGAATTAGCGGAGAAGTTGGCGAGTTCAGGTGTGAAAGTAGCAAAATTCAGGGGAGATGGTGAGCAGAAAACATTTGCACAAGAAGAATTGCAGCTTGGTAGCTTCCCTACAATACTCTTCTTCCCTAGACAATCTTCACAGCCCATTAAGTACCCGTCGGAGAAGAGAGATGTCGACTCCTTGCTAGCTTTTGTGAATGCCCTCAGATGAAAAACATATAATGTGTTTACATATCTTGATGAGAAGCTATTCCGCAATACAAAAGTTGCGTGCAAGCTGGTTTGGACACCACAGTGTTATCAAGAAAAAAAAAAGAACTTGTGAGATTGTATGGACTTATACTGTCCTCTTAGTCCACTCCATTGTTTTCCCTTTTTAACTTAAACTTTTTGTATATCCATCTTTGGTGAGAGCTTAATTTCTAGGGACTCAATTTATTTGAAATCAATATTTTGGTTGTTCATTGTATTGGCTAGGCTACCTCGTTATGATTTCACTCTAGTCACTAGCCCTACTTTTTGACATTACCTCGTTCAAAATGGGCGGAAAAAAAAATACCGTTGAACTATTGAAAATGGAGCACTTGTATTCTTGGTTATCTTAGTTACTAGTTTATATAAACTAGAATTAGGTTGATCATGAAGTTGAGATTAATCTTTGAAATTAAGGACTTATATAGTTGATAACATGCAATGCATGATCAAGAACTTAACATCTTCCTAATTTTCAACATAATTACAATTCTCAACATCTATATATAATTTCAAATCCCAAAACAAAATTCTCACACACTACAAAATACAAATAACAAAACACTAATTTTTGTCTTAATTCAACTCATAAAAAAAATGGCAACAAAGTTTATTTTCCTCCTCCTTGTTGCTAGTACACTTTTTGTTGTATCCACAAATGCTAGAAACATTAAATTTGTGGCAAACTCAAGTGATGAAATGTATCCATATTATCCACTCCCTAAACCATTTGGTTTAAGTTTTGGTCATGTTGGATCAAGTTTTGGTACTAATTTTGGAAATGGCAATGCTAATGATCAAAGTGTGTTAATTGGTAGTGGAAAAGTTGAAGTAAATGATGGAGCACTTGGACGTCATTAATGTTAATTACATCTCTTCAAATACGGCGACCGATAGAATCAAATATTTTTTATTAAGAAGTTCAAAATATGTGAAAATAAGTCTAGGAAATATAATAAAATGTGATAATGACTCCTAATTGTATGTCTATTATGATTTTCATGTTAAACAAAAGAAAAAAAAAACATTTTTATGCATTATATTACTCAAAACAATTTGTCACTATCAATACCAGAAATTCCCTAATTTTCCACATATAAGATGGAATGAGAAATTTCAATGAGCTTTCCATCATGTGAATTTGAATAAATATTTACGTTAATTATGTATAGTAGTGTTTCGCCACCTTTAAATTCAGAATCCACCTCTATCTTATATACTTCAAGAAATTTTGAATCATTTTAACAAAAAATTAACCTGATAACATAATTTTATCGATCACACAAACAACTCATTATCGATTTCAACCACTTCTATCCAAATACTTTGATAGTTAATACTAATCATTAGCTACTTTTAATCTTCTAATACAATGAGGCTCTTAAAAATGAATCTTTTTTTTCAAACTACTTTCTCTATCTCCATCTATGAATTACTTTTTTTTTTCATTTATCAACAAAAAAATAAATACATTTTTATATTTTGTACGTAAAATTAAAATTTTAAAATATTTATTTTACCTTTAATATAATGATTTATAGTTATATAAACACCTATGACTTATTTTAGATCCTATATTTTTTTTTTCATTTTTAAACTTCATATCAAATCAAATTATATCACATAAGTTGATCAGAATATATAATCGATCAACTATATATTTTTTTGAAACATCTCCTTCGTTTTATTAAAAATACTCTAGAAAGAATTCTTCAAAACTATAAATTCCATTACAAATCATAATGGACAATAAGGGAAAAAGCATATTCTTAACCTCTCCAAAGATGTATTTATCCAATCATTAATTCCAAAAATTGAATATCCATTTTTTACCTAATCAAAATTAACACATAGTCCAAATGTGTCCCGCTTGTTTTTTTAAGTTACGAAAAATATTTTTTTATTCAACATTTTTTAAATAAAATTAATTATTATTATCTTGATTTTTTTTAAATTCAAAAAACAAATGAACAATATTGAAACAAGTTAAAAATGATAGCTAAAATATTGTCATATCTAAAAAATCATAATTCTCTTTGTTACCAACATCAGCTATAACAACATTCATTTTATTATATCAACTATGTATTCTACAATATTGATTTTTCTTTTTATGTTATGTTATAATTTTATGTTTTTTATAACATCATTTTGTTATCGTAATTTAAAAAAGACATACACATAAATATGCATTTCAATTTAATTTATATCCTTTTAGAAATAACATGGTCTCCAAATGTTTTCCAAGTGCTATAATGTGTAGATATGTAGCTGAAAACCAAACAGCAGAAGACTGGACTTCATCATTCACATCCGATGTTTATTTTGATTGTTATTTAAATTTAATTTTATTATTTAAATTCATCTTATAATAATAATAAAAGGTCTCATTTTGTGTAATCACCAATTTATATTATTTAAAGTGTTAATATTAAAAAGAGAAAAGAGTTTGAAATATATCTGATCTTTGACAAAAATTGTTGTAACAATTTCAAATTTTGAATAGGACCTATTACCCCTACACTATTTAATAGTGTATTTTAAAGATACATATGTGCTCATGTGGACAAGTTACTATTTATAATGATACAATATTTATAATGTCCACGTGGACACATATATACCTTTAGAATACACTATTCCCTCCGTTTAAAAAAGAATGACCTAGTTTGATTTGAAATCGAGTTTAAGAAAAGAAAGAAGATTTTTAATCTTTTGATTTTAAATTAAAATTATGTCAAATGTACCCAAATGTCTTTTAATCTTGTGGTCTTAAACATGCCACGTGGAAAGTTAAAGTTAAAGTGTTACAAAAAAAATAAAGGGATCATTCTTTTTTAAACAAATTAAAAAGGAAATAATGACATTCTTTTTTAAACGGAGGAAGTATTAATTTGTACTATAAGGAAGCGTTTGGTAGGCTGTATTAAAAGAAATAATCTATGTATTAGATGTGGTATAATTTAATACTGTGTTTGATAGGAATGTGAACCTATGTATAACTAATCCATGGATTAGTTAATACATCCTACATGGTATTATGTGATGTATTACTAATACTTCCATTTGGAGGTATTAGCTCTAATACCATGGGACTATTCTAGGGAAAGACAAAAATACCCCTCAAATCTTTTTAATAGTTTATTTATATTTTTAATTTTATATTTATATTTTATATTTTATTTTTATACTAATAAAGTTATTTAATTAAATTAGCTTACAAATTTTATTATTTAGATTTAATTTTTTGTTTCTAAAATATGAATTACTTAATCTATTTATTATTAATATAAAATATTATAATCCGACTAATATGTTAATGTTGATGTATGAATTTAAGAACAATTCATAAGTAAAATATTGTCTCTTAATGAAAGTTCTTTAAACATTACACAAGTAGTCTAAAACAAGTGTGTGTGTATATATATATACACACACATCTCGAGTATAAAAATAGTTTAATTTATTTTTTTATATTTATTTTATTTTATGACAAAGAGTTTTTTAAAATTTATTGATACAAAACAAAGTTCAATAAATATTCTCTCTAATTATTATAGTTGTGTGACCTTTTGAGTTATTAACTCTAATTTATTAAGATTACAATCATTTAATCTCAAATAATTTAAATGAGAAAATAGTGAACATGACAATAAAAATTTTATTCTCCTAACTAGTTAAAAATATTATAAAAAAATAATATTCTCCATTAATTATTTAATTTGACTCAATTACATGAAATACAAAATCTCATAATAACTATAAGGTATAGTTGGAAAGTTTTTTTTTTTTTTTAAACTTTTAAACCACACACAAAATTAGATAAGAAACAATGAACCAAACACTTGATAAAAATAATCGCTGCATTGCTAATCCCTAAATTACTAATCCCTACATTATTCATTTTTGTACCAAATGACCCTTAAGAATAAAAGTTCATTCCCAAAGTGAGAATTGTTAAAGCAATTCCGATCAAAAGTTGAATCTATTTCAGATTTTTTTCCCTACTTAAATAAATATAAATACGATATTATAAAATAATACTTAACAATTATTCAAACAAAATGCAAATATTAATCAAAATTAAATTAGAAGACACGTTTATATATTGGGCGTATCAAAAAAGAAATATGAGGACAAAAGAGGTTGTTGACTTGGAATGGAGTTTAAGAAATATTATGTCTATGTGGGCACATATATACCTTTAGAATACACTATTCCCTCCGTTTAAAAAAGAATGACCTAATTTGACTTGGAATGGAGTTTAAGAAAAAAATGAAGATTTTTAATCTTCTGGTTCTAAATTAAAATTATGTCAAATATACTAAAATGTCTTTTAATTTTGTGGTCTTATAAATGCCACGTGAAAAGTTAAAGTTAAATTGTTACAAAAAAATAAAATCATTCTTTTTGAAACAAATTAAAAAGGAAATATGAACATTCTTTTTTAAGCGGAGAAAATATTAAATAGTATTATAAAAGTAAAAGTTCCTTCCCAGAGTGAGAATTGTTAAAGCAATTTCGATCAAAAGTTAAACCTATTTCAAACTTTTTTTTCGTACTTAAAATAATACAATACGATATTATAAAACAATACTTATCAATTATTCGAACGAAATGCAAATATTAATCAAAAAGAGATATGAGGACAAAAGAGGTTGTTGAAAATCCAAATTGAAATCTAAATGGGTCCAACAT
Source organism: Solanum lycopersicum (assembly GCF_036512215.1). NCBI lineage: Eukaryota > Viridiplantae > Streptophyta > Magnoliopsida > Solanales > Solanaceae > Solanum > Solanum lycopersicum. The sequence goes on along the minus strand of NC_090802.1, from coordinate 5,356,340 downwards.
GCTATACATTGTAGATATTTAGCTGAAAACCAAACAACACAAGACTGAAATTTCATCATTGATTCACAAGAAGTCAACAAAAAAAAAGATCATTTTTTTCTTCTTTTTCATATTTGATAAACTGAAGAAGAAGAAGAATGGGGTCAATAGCTAAAAAGGGGTTGCAGAATTACTTCATACAACTTCAGCAACACCCTTTAAGAACAAAGGTCTCACCTTTTTTTCACTTTCTTGATTTCTTTTTTTTTTCTTTTTTGGTTCTATACTTTCAATTTTGTCTAACTTGTGAAGTGGGTTTTGGTTATTTTGAGCTGTTAAGTTCAATTTATGATGTGGGTGTTGCAATTTTAGAACTGAGATCTCTATCTTGATTATTGGAGTGTCATACTCGAACTAATATTATTAAACTATCGCCAACTATTTATCGAAATACACTTTAACGTCAATTGTTTACTTTTTTCTACCTGAAATATCTATCCTGTCGAGGTAGTGTTTTAATAGTAGGTGATAGTGCAGGTATGAAACTCGAAAAAATTAGAATAGGTGTGATTTCGACTCTTTCACTCTACTTCTTTTCCTTATATTTTAATAGGTGGAAGATTTAGCTCTGTTCTCTATGAGTTTTGCAAAGGATAGTTGATTTTTGGTTTGGTAAAAGAAAGAACTTTTGGGTTGCAAAGCAACGACTAGCTTAAAAATATACTAATCAATTTTAATTTGTTTATTTGGTTTTGGTATAACACAGAGTTTATGAAAGTAAGAACACTTTGAATTTTGTGATCTTGAACTAAAGATATGTAAACTGTACAAAAATGTCATTTAATTTTGTGGTGTCAAACATGTAACGTGAAAAGTTGAAATTAAAGAGTTGTCTAAAAAGGAAAAAAAGAAACGAACTATAAAGGGAAGTATGACAAACAAAATAAATGGAGGGATTAGTAGTTTTATACTTTTAACTCTAATGACATCATGACACTTAAAAGGACGTGAGCTAATGGTTAATGATGTTAGAAATTGTTCATGGTGAACCATAGAGGCTAATAATTAGGTGATCTCTTTTTATCTGTCTAAATCTTGACATATAGAGTATTTATGCCAGTGGGAGGTAGCAACCATGCAGTTGATCGTTGAGGTGCGTCTAAGTTGGCTGAACACCATCCTTATTGGATTTATGTTAGTTCAACTATGATGAATCTCACTGCATTATATTGGCATCCGGGCGTAGTGAGTAAAGAGGTTCATCACACATCTCCATTTGTATGTGGGGATATCAATGGACTTGAATTGAATCGAATGATGTAGAAGGTTTATATAGTTGAATTTAACTAGTTTGATCTTGAGATGTAGTTGATCGAGTTGATGGTTAGCTTGTGTATAAAGCCTTTTTGCTCGACTGGTATTGTGATTTTATTTTTTTAGTTTCTAATTTTGCAATTTATAATTGCAGGCGATAACAGCTGCAGTTTTGTCAGCTATCAGTGATATAGTGGCTCAGAAGATCACTGGCATTAAGAGACTTCAAATGAGACGCCTTCTTCTGAAAGTGGTAACTGTTTGAATTCCTTCATTGTTTCCCTTTCCCTTTTGTGTTTATACTGTGAAGTGTAGTTGGCTTTGAGAAATCTGTTTGACCTTTATCAACTTCATTGTGCCATAATCTTCTCATACTATGTTGCTCGGACTCTTCAAAGAAGCTGATGGATGCGTGTTGGATCATCCAAAAGTAGTGTTGTTTTGGAGGACCTGACATGGGTGCGGCAAGACTTTTGGAGAGTCTGAGCAACATAGTTCTCATATGAGCATGAACATAATATGCATACAATATATAGCTTTGATGAATCTCAAGGAGTTTCCTTTTATTGAATATCTGTAAACACATGATAATTTGATTATGTCTCTCATTAGTAAGGGCAGTTTCTGGAGTTAGACGGTCCTGCAGCAATTCAACATTTTCTTCTTATTCTGCATCCACTTTCTTGAAGCAAGGCAAAATGCTACCAGTAGAATACTTTTTTGACTCTGCCCTGATCTTATTCACGAGTTATTGGTATTCTGTTTAATTTGATTAAGATTAACCTAATTCTGTTGCGCACTGTTTTCCTAGTCCCTTATACTGCATTGCCTGCTATAGGTCATTTGTAGCCTAAGTTGTGCGGACTCTTCACTTTCGATGCCGCACCTGTGTCGAATTCTCCAAAAATACACTACTTTTAGAGAATATGACATGCACCCGTTGACATTTTTTAAAAGACCGAATAACATAGGTTTTAGCCTCTTTGTATCTTCTCATTGAAGACATCATGTAGTGAAGTAAGACTAAGAAAACAATACCTTCTTAGCGTGCTGTTTACCTTTAGTCTAACCCGCAGTACTCTCATCCAAACTCATTTTGATAAAGCATTTTCTTGTTCGTATTTGTGGGGGAAAACCTCGTCTACGAGAAGTATGCTAAAATGTGGAAAACTATCAACCATATGATTCTTTACAAAGCCATCCATTCAATCTATATACTAATAGGACTGCCATCAATGGTCATCTCATTATTTACTCAAATTTTCTGCTGACTCTCTGAAATTTTTTAACTAAACACAAACCTTCTAGTATGTCTCAATAAAATGGGATTGTAAAAACTGGATAACTTCCTTTGCCACACTTAAACTATATTGGGATCTGGAGAATTTCAGGTATGTGTTGGATCATCCAAAAGCTATGCAGTTTTAGAGGATACGACATGATCATGACAGCATTTTGGAGTGTCCGAGAAACATAGCTTAGTAATGTACTGTATAACTGTTGTGCGGAATTTGAGATAATACGAGAAAATATAAACGCGAAAAATAAGACAACAGATTTACGTGGTTCACCAACAAATTGGCTACGTCCACGGGAAGAGAGGGAGCAGTTTTATTATGGAGAGGCAAAAACAGAATTACAGAATAGGGTTTCCCATAGCGTCTATATATAGTGCTAAGCTACGCCCTAACAGGCTTGGGCCCAACATACAGAATCAACAGAAAATTAAGGGCCCAATACAACAACATTGTATACCGGCCCAATACAACAACATTGTATACCGTCGGCCCGGGGGCGTCTCCGCCCCCCCGGACCCCCAGGCCAGGGGGCGCGTCGCCCCCCTGGACCCCCCGACTCGCTGACCGGGCAGCGAGACCCCCGTCCTTTCTGTTTGTAGCGGGTCCGATTCAAGGCATTCAACAAATCTCCACCTTGACTTGAATTCTCCGAACAGATTCTTCAGACGCACTATGATAGTGCCAAGCCTCCCCCTCTTCCTCAGAGTTGCCCCGCAGGGCAATTAACAGCTTCTGATGTTGAGCAAGTCCAAACAGTGTTGAAACTTGCTCTGTGGAACCGGCTTTGTGAACATATCAGCAGGATTATCAGCAGTTCCTACTTTCTTCACCTTGATTCTCTTCTCACTTCTTAGAAAATGATACCTTACGTCAATATGCTTGGTTCTCTCATGATGGACTTGATCCTTGGCTAGACAAATTGCGCTCAAACTGTCACAATACACCGTAGCCTGATCATGATGCAGACCAAGATCACTAACCAGCCCTTTCAACCAAATCCCTTCTTTTGCAGCCTCTGTCAAGGCCATGTACTCCGCTTCCGTAGTAGACAAAGTCACTGTAGGTTGCAAAGTTGCCTTCCAACTGACGACAGATCCTCCAAGGGTAAACACATAGCCAGTCATCGATCTTCTTGTGTCAACATCTCCAGCATAGTCTGAATCAGAATAGCCAGTAACCAAGCACTGAGTATCACCTCCATAAATGAGACCAACGTCAGATGTACCTCTAAGGTACCGGAAAATTCTCTTCACAGCCTGCCAATGTTCTCTCCCTGGTTGTCCCATGAATCTGCTCACTACACTGACTGCATGTGCTAAATCTGGCCTTGTACAGACCATAGCATACATCAAACTTCCTACGGCACTGGCATAAGGGACTCGTGACATATACTCCTTCTCTTCTTCTGACTGTGGAGCGAACATGGCAGTGAGATGGATATTGGCAGCACTGGGGGTATCAATGGGCTTAGATGAAGACATGCCAAACCTCGCCAAGACCTTCTGAATGTAGCTTCTCTGTGACAAGAAAAGTTTCCTTCTCTCTCTGTCTCTAATGATCTCCATCCCTAAAATCTTCCGAGCGGCTCCCAGATCCTTCATCTCAAACTCAGCACTAAGTAAACCCTTCAGCTTCTGAATGTCATACTTCTTCTTTGCAGCTATCAACATATCATCTACATAAAGCACCAGATAGATGAATGAATCATCATTGAGCCTATTGTAGTAGACACAACAATCATATGAGCTCCGAGTATAGCCCAACTTCACCATATAGCTGTCAAACCTTTTATACCACTGCCTTGGAGACTGCTTAAGTCCATATAAGGACTTCTTCAACTTGCAGACGTGATTTTCCTTCCCTGGAACTTGGAAACCATCCGGCTGAGTCATGTATATCTCTTCCTCCAACTCTCCATGTAGAAACGCTGTCTTCACATCAAGTTGTTCAAGCTCCAGATTCTGATGTGCAACTATCGCTAGTAACACTCGGATGGAAGTATGTCTGACCACTGGTGAGAAGATCTCATTATAGTCCACTCCCTCTCTTTGGTTGAAACCTCTGGCAACAACCCTGGCTTTATACTTGACTCCTTCTGCTGGTGATATCCCTTCCTTCTTCTTGAAAACCCATTTGCAAGTAATAATCTTTCTCCCCGAAGGCTGTATGACCAGATCCCATGTCTGATTCTTGTGTAGGGACTCCATCTCATCTCCCATAGCGGCAAACCATTTTTCAGAATCAGAACTTAAAATGGCTTCTTTGTAAGTAGACGGCTCAGATGTATCTACCTCTTCAGCAACCTGCAGTGCATAACCCACCATGTCCTCAAAACCATACCTCGTAGGTGGCCGAACTCCAACCCTCCTTGGCCGATCTTGAGCTATACTCTGATGGATATCTGATGGCATAGATTCTGGAATATCAGTTTCAGTCTGTGGCTCTTGATCCTCCTCTTCAGGTTCCTTTAAATCGCTCTCGTTCTGAATGACTTGAAACTCCACCTGTTTGTCAAGACTCCCAGTTTCTGACGTAGTTGTAGGCTTCACAATGGTTCTAAGCAGAGGACTTTCATCAAAGACAACGTTCCTGCTCATAATAACCCTCTTTTCTGCTGGAGACCAGATTCTGAAACCTTTCACTCCATCTCCGTAGCCCACAAATACTCCCTTTTTAGCTCTTGGTTCTAACTTACCTTCACTGACGTGATAGTAAGCCGTACAACCAAAAGCTTTCAGATTTGAATAATCAGCAGCTTTTCCAGACCACATCTCCATAGGTGTCTTGCACTGTATACCTGTATGTGGTCCGCGGTTAATCAAGTAGCAAGCTGTACTAACCGCTTCTGCCCAGAATCTTCTATCTAGCCCAGCATTAGAGAGCATGCACCTTGCTCTCTCCAGAAGTGTTTGATTCATCCGCTCAGCTACACCGTTCTGCTGTGGTGTATTTCTGACTGTGCGATGTCGAGCAATCCCTTCATCCTTACAGAATTGATCAAATTCAGACCAACAGAATTCCAGCCCATTATCAGTTCGCAACCTCTTGATCTTCTTCCCTGTTTGATTTTCCATCAAAATTTTCCACTCCTTGAACTTCTGGAAGGCTTCACTTTTATGCTTCATCATGTACACCCAAGTCATCCTTGAGTAGTCATCAATAATGGACACAAAAAATCTGCAGCCTCCCAAAGACTCAACACGGCATGGACCCCAGCAATCAGAATGGATATAATCAAGTGTGCCTTTTGTTCTATGAATGGCCTTTGGAAACTTGTTGCGATGTAGTTTTCCAAAAACACAATGTTCACAAAACTCTAGGCTCTTAACCTTATGACCAGCAAGTAAATCCTCCTTTGACAGAATTTGCATCCCTCTTTCACCCATATGACCAAGTCTTATGTGCCATAACTTAGTCATATCCTTCTGGTGAAATTCTGACGATGCAACATGGGCTGAACCTGTAACCGTGGAACCTTGTAGAAAATACAAAGTACCACGCATGACACCTTTCAGAATCAAATTTGAACCCTTCCAGACCCGCAAGACTCCATCTTTTCCCGACCAGCTGAATCCCTTGCTGTCCAAAAGACTGAGAGATATCAGATTTTTCGTCATCAATGGAACGTGCCTGACCTCGTTCAATGTGCAGAAGCTACCGTCATGTGTCCTTATCTTGATCGAGCCTGTCCCAACCACCTTGCAGACAGAACTGTTGGCCATCGAGATGCTGCCTCCGTCTACCTGCTCATAAGTCGTGAACCACTCTCTCCTAGGACAGATGTGATAGGATGCCCCAGAATCAAGAACCCACACATCTGAATGATGAGTGTGCTCATCCGCAACTAGGGCAATATCTTCTTCAGAATTGGTGTCTTCTTCAGCAACAGCAGCAGACACTGATTGTTTTTCCGATTGCTTCTTCTTCTTCGGACAATCAAATTTCCAATGTCCCTTCTCCTTGCAGTAATTACAAACATCATCCGGCTTTGCACCCTTCGACATCGGCTTATTTTTCTTTCCGCCGTTTTTCCTTCCCTTTCTGCTACTGGTGAACAGACCGGAAGGCTGTATGTCCGTACTTGTGCCGTTAGCCTTATGCCGTAATTCCCTGCTATGAAGGGCTGATCTGACTTCTTCCAGTGACACAGTATCTTTCCCAACAATGAACGATTGAACAAAATTCTCAAACGACATTGGGAGAGATACTAACAGAATCAGGGCAGCATCTTCATCCTCGATCTTCACATCGATATTACGCAATTCTAATAACAAAGTATTCAATTGCTCTAAGTGTTCCCTGAGTTGTGTACCTTCAGCCATTCGTAAACCGAATAGACGTTGTTTCAGAAGCAGCTTGTTGGTTAGAGATTTTGTCATGTACAAACTCTCCAGCTTCAACCACAGACCAGCAGCAGTCTCTTCATCCGAGACCTCCGTGATGACGTCATCCGCGAGACACAGCATGATCGTCGAGTGCGCCTTTTCCTCCAGAATCGCCATCTCAGGAGTAACGACGGCGTTCTTGTCTTTCGACAACGGCGCCCAGAAGCCTTGCTGTTTCAACAAGGCCCGCATCTTGATCTGCCATAAACTGAAACTGTTCCTCCCTGTGAATTTGTCGATTTTCACGTTCAAAGCAGACATCTCGAATTCTCCAAGAACACCGATTAACCGAGAGGCTCTGATACCAATTTGTTGTGCGGAATTTGAGATAATACGAGAAAATATAAACGCGAAAAATAAGACAACAGATTTACGTGGTTCACCAACAAATTGGCTACGTCCACGGGAAGAGAGGGAGCAGTTTTATTATGGAGAGGCAAAAACAGAATTACAGAATAGGGTTTCCCATAGCGTCTATATATAGTGCTAAGCTACGCCCTAACAGGCTTGGGCCCAACATACAGAATCAACAGAAAATTAAGGGCCCAATACAACAACATTGTATACCGTCGGCCCGGGGGCGTCTCCGCCCCCCCGGACCCCCAGGCCAGGGGGCGCGTCGCCCCCCTGGACCCCCCGACTCGCTGACCGGGCAGCGAGACCCCCGTCCTTTCTGTTTGTAGCGGGTCCGATTCAAGGCATTCAACAATAACTAAATCAGAAGGATAGGAAAAGGTAACTGAAAGTGATATGAAATGATGCTTAAAAACATTTTCATATATTTTTAGCTGCTGTGCAGTTCTGTTTACGAAAACAGAACAAACAACAGCCAATAAGCACATATTAGGATTTTTAACTTACCAGACTTAGTCCAGTTGTAGTGCTTTGTCAGGTTTACTTCCATCTCAAGATTCATTTTTGATACGGCACTTATTATCTGAATCATGTATCCTTTGTATGTAATTTCGGGTTGCGCATATAAGTTGCTATCTGGGATTGTTATTGCCTACATGCAGCTTTTTGGCTTTGCCTATCTTGGACCATTTGGTCATTTTCTTCACTTATTGCTGGACAAGCTTTTCAAGGGGAAGAAAGATACAGCAACTGTTGCAAAAAAGGTACCGAAAACCCTTCTTCTTTGGATAATTTACCATAAGTATCTGAAAAGAAAAGGTTCCAGATCATCCTGTACTTATTGGCTCTCATAACATCCTTTTGTGTCACATTACACTTCACTCTTCTTTTTTTCAGTTAAAAGATTATTTTCAACAATGATTTATAATGATAGAAGTCCTTCGCTATATAACCATTTGGTCATCAAACTGTATTTCCAGTTGGAGAAAACTCTAAACGAACGAGTAGATTAGTTGTTCATTGTGATAATTCGAGTGGCATTGTAATTGTTTCAGGTGGTTCTGGAACAAGTGACATCTTCTCCTTGGAATAACTTGCTTTTCATGATATACTATGGATTAGTTATTGAAAGTAAGTTTTTGCCAAGCTACAACTCAACTTTTCAACTTAACTATGTCACAGATTAGATGTTGCTTTTGCAACTAAGCACGTGAATATATACATTGAGTTTATGAAAATTGGAACCTGAATTAACGACTCAGACAGCATAATCACGTCCATCTAACTGTAGCTAGAGGAAACAAGATAATCTGAAATACTGTTGAGAATCATGAGGCTTCATGTTCAAATCTCAATAGAAGCAAAAACACTAGGCAATATCTTCTCATCGATCTGAAGTAAACACTACTCAAATGATCCTTCTATAATACCCTTCTTTTCGCCTTCAAACCAAACACTGCACCAGTTATGGAAGCATACACAAGTTTGACATCATTACATTGCTAGTAGGTATTGTTTTGGTAAAGTGAAGTGGTAATATTTGTGCAAAACAGATCTGTCTTCAGGAATCCATAAAGTACATGCTATAAGTCTTCTTTCATTACCTAGAAGTATAATTATAAGGTCTCCATTTCAAATCCTAACGAGACAACAAAATACTAGGTGATTTCTTCCCATCTGTCTAAACCTTGGGCGAGTTATCCGACTATTTGTGTTGAGGTGCGGGGAAACTGGCCTAGCCACCTTTGTCATGAAAAAAAATAATAATCATATGTATACACAACGACGCTTTGTGTTGATGGTATCTTTATTATGTACAGGTAGACCCTGGATCCAGGTGAAGTCTAATATTAAGAGGGAATATCCAAAAGTGCAGTATACGTCTTGGACGGTTTGTCAAATCCCCCCTCTTTCGAGTTCAAAACTGTTTTTTTCTGTTCTATTGTGAATTCTAACTGAATTTATCATTCAAAACTATACAGTTTTGGCCCGTCGTGGGTTGGATTAATCACCAGTATGTGCCACTTCAGTTCCGAGTCATCTTTCACAGCATTGTGGCATGTGGCTGGTATGCTACATTTACCTATACTTGTTACTGGTTCTGATATGTTCAACTTCGTTCCCACCTCAACAATTTCACAATATAGTTGATATATCCTTTCTCATTTTTGATTTGTAGGGGGATTTTCTTAAATCTACGTGCAAGATCGATGGCATTAAAGAAAGCTTGAAAGTCTCAAAGTTGCAAACCGGACATTGCAACATGTTCATATGTAGTGAACGTTGCTCGTTCTCTCAGCTACTAGTGGCTTATGTAGTGGTCGACATTTCCTATATACCTACTAGTGGGCTTGTTGTATTTTTATTTTTTGGTTATGGTTTTCTTGAATAGTAGGGCTCTTTTATCAGAAAGATTGGTAGTCATAGAACTCCATTTTAGTTGATGATTGGCCTATTATGACTATAAGGCTTATTATAAGGGATAATATAATTTATTTGATGTGACAATTATTGTTGTATATTTGTCCTGAATTTCTTATCATATATGAGTTTTTCTTTTTTAAAAAAAGGAAATCATAAAGTCTTCATATTTGGTTAGTCCTTTTCTTGTAGAAAATCTTTTAGGACTTGATAAAGAGACTCGTTTTTTCTAACTTAATCGACATTCACAATATAGTCTTAAGGGCTTTTAGAGTTTTTTGTTGAATACGAGTGATACGTTATCACTTGTGTGAATTTCTTTGTATTCCCAGTGAGTTGGGTAGATTATTTCTTTTTATATGCTATATAGTGAATTGTCCATCTCCTTTGTCGATATAGGTCGGTTGATCGAACCGTGTTAAAGGGTATTTATTTTATTTTATATGTATATTTTAAATATTAAATTATTAATTATTATGACTTAATTTATGATATTTTTTAATAATCTATATTTTAAAACTAATCCTAAATCCCCCCCCCCCCCAACCCCACATCAAATATTGTTCATGTGAAGTGACTCACTTAAGTAGGTCTTTGTCACTTGTTAGCCAATGAGATTAGAGAGTTTAAACAAAGTTTAGCTGTAAAGCTAATCTCCTTTACCATGAGTCTATTCTTGGTGCTTTTTAATATTATTTTATATATAGGTGGATAACTAAATTTTTGTGATTTCACTGCTCAATATTCGATATTTATATTGTGTTTCAATTGAATTAGTTTTAGTATTTAACACTACTATATTTCCTTAGGATTAGTGTTTAATATATATCACTTTGTTCTTAAGTGAATGTTAGTTACATGTCAATTTCGATGTCAAATATTAAATAGTATATCAGGTAAAAATAAAAATAAAAAAATGAAACTTTCTAACTTTAAAATTACATGCATAAAATGCTCTAAGAACCAAGTCATAACAAGTAATAAAAAAATCAAAATGTTTACGAGGTGTGTAGGTTTTTAATCATTATCAAAGGTTTTAAATTCAAATTTTGATTAACAAATTATCGTATTTACTAGTCCTAGAAATTCCTAATATAACTTTGAATTAATTAAGCTTTAGTAAAATATTGCACATTAATGGAAAAAGATAATCTTAATGCATAGAATAATTATATTGAGGAGTAAGGAAAGAGCTATGAACAAAGAAAATAATATTTTTTGTATTTTAAATTCATAATATTAATCAAATTCGACATAATAGGTAACTCAAAAAGTAGAGTCGTCAATATGAGTTACGCTCGTTGTGCTGATCCAGTCTAATCCATGATTCCATAGGGTTTGTGCTAAGAGTGTTGGAGCTCATTTACAAATTTTTTAACCTGATTTGAATAAGCTTGCTGATTTGTGGAACCTGAGAAATATGGATAGTGGCAGTTTGTGAGTCAAATAAAAATTAATTAAAAAATAAAATAGAGTATTCAAAACAACAAGAGTCTAAACCAAAGCCTTAAAAAATCTTTAATATTAAAATATTTTAATACAATATATTTATAATATATGTATTACATAAAATAAAAATTCCCTAAAGTTTCTATGCAACACTACCTAAGTCGTAGCCTATGAAATATTGTCACAGTTTTGTGTTTTATTATGATCATTGTAAAATAATGAGGTTAGTATTTCTATTTAGCTATTTATACTTTTACTTGAAATCAAACTTAATAAATATTATAAAGATATTTTTTGTGAATTTGATCAACAGATAGTAACACTAACATCATGAAATTTTGTCTTGTCGATATTATGATAATATTTTTAAATTATAATTTGATCTATAAATTTATTTTAAAAAATTACATTTTTAAAAAAGTTGGGTTAGCCCAACACAATCCGTACAAGTGGATTAGACTGATCATTTTTTACCCCACAAAAAAAATGGATCAGCACGACTTGGTCCAACAAATTTTAAAGTCTATATAAATTAATCCAAATAGAATTAATCAACTCATATTAACAAATATATATATATATATATGCTTTTTCCGATTTTACCTTTTCCACTAACATCATGATCCATTTTAATAAAAAAAGGTTTGGGTATACATCCCATTTTAATAATTAATATAATTACGTACTATAACAAACATTAGGTTATAGCAAATGAGATTATAGAGTTTAAACAAAGTTTATTTGTACGTAAAGGTAATCTCCTTTTTACCAAATGAGTCTATTCTTTGTGCAACTTAATATTGTTTTCTGTTAAATGTGTGACATTTTTTTTCGATCTTATATAGTTTGATATTTGATATTTGATATTTATGATGTGGTTCAATTAAATTTAGCTCGAAAGAGAAAGTATCAACTAGGAATAAAATAAAATACTTCTTATAAAAGATGATGTCGTATTTATCACTCCGTTATATACAATTCTTGACGGTTCTCATTTGATATATCAGTTTGATGGCATACATATTTTAATTAAGTGAATGTCTTATATAATTAAGGTAATTAAATTAATTACATGTTATTAACCTTTTCTTTTCCCATTTAAGTGATCGTCCTTTTTGACTTGTTAAATAGTAATATTTTCACATAATTTCTAAAAGATGTATTGGCTATAAAATCTCATCCGTCAATAAAATTATGATAAAGTGATAAATTTTTCTATATTTTTTAATCAGAAACTTCAAATTTAAGTTATATAAAATTGTTATCCTTACTAAAGATTGTTTTATCTTTAATATAGAATTTTTGGACTTTGAAATTATACTAAAGTCATAACAATTACTGGTCAAAGTAGGCAAAAATAATTTCTTTTGACCCTCCAAATACTAAATATTGCCACAGAAATTTCCAAAGGAAGCATATATAGTAAATAAAATTTAGTTGATTATAAATATTTATATTCATTGTTGTCGCTAAATATAATATTATAACGATCATATTATCATCGTTAATTTATTTATTTATCGTACCGATGGAAGTAATATTCTTTGTATGCTAAATTCTTGGATAACATTAATCATAATATATAGTGGGTGACTCAAAAAGATATATCTTTTTTTTTTTTAAAATAAAAAAAAAACTTTAGGTTCTTTTCCACTAATATCATATGGTCCACTTTAATATTTTGTTTTTGGGTATACATACCATTTTAATAATTAATTACTATAGCAAACATCAGGTTATTAGGTTTGAATTAGGTTGTTGTCATTATCATTCTTTGTTTGTAACATTGTAGTACAAGGGCCCTCAATTGGTTTTTGTACTTGGCAATTTACGTTAGAAATCAGTTTATTATTGAAAAAATTATATATAATAGCAAATTATTAAATTAGGTTAAATATTATAAATATTATTTAATTTAATTGTTATCCTTAGTAAATAGTTGTCATTTGTCACTCTTCCTAGGTTTCTAGTACGCCACTTTTGTCAATCTTTCCCTCGCTTTTATACAAACATAATGTATAAAATGTGTTTGTATTTGTATAAAACGAGAGAAAAGTGTATATACAAATACGAGTAAATATATTTTCGTCCTATACACTTATAATTATATAAATACATATCTTCCTTTGCCCAACTCTCTTTTGTCTTTCTTGTTTTATACAAACACATATTATACAAATTATACTGTATAATTTGTGTTGTATAAAGAGAAAGAGAGATTTAATATACAAATATTTTATTTCAATTAAATTGTATACAAATTTAAATTTTATACAGATATAGAAACACATAAAATTGAATTGAGAGATTGCCATGGTCTGTCAGCGAAATTATACAAATTTAAAGCTCCTAAGACACATATCTTTTTCTTAACATTGTTAAGCCACCACTGATCGAATACAATGATGAATTATATTTCATGATTTCATATAAAATAAAATATGTATAATTTTTGAGTAATTTATGTATGACTATTTTATACCGAATAAAAGATGAAACAACTATTATGGTAATTGATTAGTGAAGGAAAAACAACATAATTTAGAGATACTTCATTACTATATATGTTATTACCTATACTTTCAAGATATTATATATCTTAATACTTATTAACAAGTTCTATCATATATTAAAACATATGCACTTATATACATGTATTATTGCTATCAGATATATACTAAAATATAACAGTGAGAGAGACAAGTGATATGGAGAGGACGGTGATAGAGATTCTTTATGTATCCAGTTACATTAAATTTACATGTGAATCACTTTAGATACATACATATGTTGTATGTGATGTAATTCATATGTATCTGTAGCCAGTGTGATTTGCATGTATATTTATATGAGAATGACAAACGAGATGAGGGGGGGGGGGGGGGGGAGTTATCTTTCTCAAATACATGCGAATTCACTTGGATACAATGTATCTACAATAAATTACACCTAATTTTGATTCCATGTATCTGCTGAATTCGAAAGAATCGAGGCATCATTCGGAAACTTACAATTGCAAATGATATGATGATAAATTAGACGATACATAAAATTTTACCAAAAGAAACATATATTATAATATGGTCAATTGATCTATACAATTACAAACTTATATTTAACATAGAAACTGTAGAGAGAAATATCATAAACAAAACTCTTAAATGTGTACATTGTATGAATGCTATTATACGGGTTCCAAACGTTTCCACCAAGAAATAAATAAACCAAATATGAAAGATAATCTTTTTTTTTCTTCAGAAAAAGTAAAAGCAATTATAGTATTACTCTGGCTTTCCTTCAAGAGAAAAGTAAAACTCAAATATGGTAAGAAATTCAGGATAAAATCCTAACAGCATCCTGAGATATATGTATTTGGACGTATTTGAACACAACAAAATTTAATAAAATACACAATATTATAAACTGGAATATATATATACCAAAATTTATGTAAGTTGCCTATAACTAAACTCTGGATTTATAATGTCTGCGAAACCCTAACCAATGATAATGTACAAAATCGATTGAATCAAAAAAGATAAATATAATCCTTGGCCAGCGAGCAAGGAGCGAGCTAAGTAAATCTTACCTGAAAATGAATGAGATTGAGAGGTGCCACATGAGTTTTTTTTTAATCTAGCTTTACATATATGGACAACTCTGATAATCTGTTGACTTTCGATATTAAATTTGAAGCTCAATTAATTAAATTTATAAAATCCTATTTTACATGATACAATACTCTCTATCAAAATCGATTATTTACTTACAAATTTGTCACAACTTTTGGTAATCGAATAAACTACATAAATGACATAAGATTATAATGGCAACGTCATGGACATTGTTCAAGAAAACTAGGATAAGCAGGATATACTTATCACAAACTAATACACGTCACTTATATAGGTGGTTGTTAATTAGTGTTGTAACAATAATTAGGTAGCAAATTTATTATAACATATTAAATATTTGTGGCCAAGCTAATCCATAACATCATTTATAGAATCATATATAGTTGAGAATTTCAAATTCTTAAAATTCTTTGCGAACCTAATTATATATAGGGTAATTGTATCTAATTAGCCATTTGATCTAGCTTAATTTTTGGGCTAAGAAGGTTAAAAATAAACAAAAACTAAATTATTTATTAATAAGAAAGTACAATTAATGTAAAAAAAAAAGAAAAGAAGTAATATTTAAATCCTGCTTATACATTGTCGTAGAAAATATTTGAATAACGTGAACTGTTAATTCATAATTAAACAAATCTTTTCTATAAGAAAATTTAAATAATGCGAAATTAGCAAGTCAAATTGAGGGTAACTATGATGAGTCGATGATTAGATGAGTTCGGAGTCTAAAGGGCATAAAATGTTAACAAAAATTTCAAAACAGCATATGAATATTTATTTTAATCAAAAGGGCAAAATCGCTGAAACGGCACAATTTCGCTCGCCAGAAAAAGTAAAATCGATGCCTTTGCAGCGATTCCCAAAACAATTTTTTTTAATGATTTTTTAATAAATCACTGCCTAATCAGCGATTTTTTAATTTTTTAAAATTATTTATTAAAAAAAACTAAGAGCAAATCGCGGCAAGGGCAGCGATTTGTCTCCAAATTGTTTTTTTATTTTTTCCAATCAATTTATTATTTTTTACAATTTTTAAAACTTTAAATTTTTTAAAGAAATTTTAATTTTAAATTTTTCTACTACTTATTCCAAAATAAATTTTTTTAATGATTTTTTAAAATAAGTATCAGTCAAAAGTTTTCTAAAAAATTGATTTAAAAAAATTGGAGACAAATCACTGCGATTTGTTTAATTTTAAATAAAAAATTAAGAAAATCGCTATTTAGGGAGCAATATATTAAAAAATCATTACAAAAAATATTTTAGAAATCGCTGCCAAGGCAGCGATTTCTTTTTATCAAATTTTTTCCGACGACAGAAATCGCTCCTCTTCTAGTAATTTTGCCCCTTTGATTAAAATAAAAATTCATATACCGTTTTAGATTTTTTATTAACATTTTATACCCTTTAGGCTGCGGACTCATGATTAGACTAAACTCTTCTAATTTTCTCATTTTATAAAAAAAAATTAATCCATTTTATAGCCATATTGCTAGTTCATTATTTTTCATCATTTAGTTTATGTACACATAATTATTTGATAGTACTAAATTTGTTTGTCCAACAATTTGGGGCTAATAAAGTTGCTAGACCAATTATTCTACCCTTTGGTATCACCTAGGGTCATATATTATACTTTCACCATAACTTGAAGAAAGAAAATTAATTAACTTTTTTTGGGGGGGGAGGAGAGGGGTGGGGGTTAAGAAAATGAATCAATAAACATAACAAAGTTGAGTTATTTCTTAGTGCATTTAATGGTTTGACTTATATATATATATATATATATATAAAACTACAAAGTGCAAATGCTTTTTTGTGAAATACGTCATTAGTCACTTGCATTTGATCCATAAGTAAATAATTACATTATTTTATATGGTATAAGAAGTTTAAAGTTTGATATTTGATATTTACTTTTAATTATTTACTTACAAAATTAAATTTTAAAAGTATTGAATTAAATACTGAACATCCAACTTCAAATAATTTGTTTAACATATATATGAGAAGAAGTAACAAGTGATTGGTATAGATATATATCTTAATCGACTTGTACATCTAAATCATTATGTAAATATTTGAGAGTGAAAATTCAACCGACTTCATTTGTAATTTTTCAAAAACATAATTATTTGACAAATTATGACTTTTTTTCTTCTATACATAACAATCGAATTATCATATTAGAATTTATATCGAAATTTAATCTCTCATACTAAAGCAAACTTTAAAAATTCAATATTTAACATTTCATTTACCTATTACAAAATCAAAAATTTAAAATTATCAACCACCTATCCACCACCATCACCACAAACAAAAGTGACTCAAGATGTATAATTAGTGGTTGCTCACTTAGAGAGGATGCCAAATGTTAATTATGCAAAGATTAAACAATACATTGCCTTGTTTTTTAGCATGTACTACACAATATTAAACAATTAAAGAAATAGTTTTAAGGGAACTAAAGTAAGATTATCAATTCTCTTAAATATTAGTTTTTTTTTTTTGTTCTTAATTTTATCATCACAAATTAAAGTGTGATCTTGTTTGGTCTTTAACATGGGTGTCTACCAGATATCCAATGAGGTACAAGTGTAGAGTAGCTAGTGAGTACTACTAAATGAAGATTGATTAATTAATTAAGGTTTGATAATTAATCAATTAATTAAGGTTTGATAATTAAGTTAAAGTATTGGTGGCTATGAATGATAGTAGGAAAGTTGCTGATCGATTAAAATAATTGCATTCGATTGTTAAATAAAAATATTTATTATTTAATATAATTAATGTATATTATATATGTATATCATATATTAATAGATATTTGATAACTATTATTTTGATGGTCCTCTAAAATATATAAAGAAAGTAGTTTCTTGCTCCACTTTCTCAATGTCCTAAGCTGCTTAACTCAGCTTAGACATGCAAGTCACTTAAATAAATAAATAATATCTTGAATAAAACAATATATTTATCCTTCTATTAATATACAGTTTATTAAGGCATTGAGTGTAACTATTCTAGGACACAATCCCTTTTGAGACTCTTATATTGTTGGGTATATGAACAAAGTTTATATTATGCCAATAATAATAAAATATTTGATGAAATCTAATAAAGTGAAATTTGGGAAGAATAGAGTGTATATATACGTTATCACTATTTTGTAGAAATAGAGAGAATGTATCCTGATTTAAGTATATCAAATCCAAGTAAAAGAAGAAGGAAAACACTGGAGAAAAGCATAGTGAGTAAAAAGAAAAGCAGTGTAAAGTCTAAAAAAAAACAATTATAACAACAATTGAAAAGCAATAAACTACATATGACAAGTATAAGGACAAGAGTAGTTCTATGGTAGACATTAAACCTTCATAAGGCAATATAATACTCTATCCCCACTAGCGTTTTACCTTAATACGCGACCTCCATTCTTTTTCTTTAAAGTCATGTCCTCGCTAATATGAAGTTGTGTCATGTCCTATCTAATCAACTCTTCCCAATATTTTTGCGCCCTATCCTTACCCTTTGCATACCCTCTCGACCTTCTCACCAGGACATATGCACACCTCCTCTGCACATGTTCAAACTATCTCAGTCTCGCTTCCCTCATTTTGTCCTTCATAGAAGTCACTCCTACATTCTCTTGAATAACCTCATTCCTAATCTTGTCCTCTTAGTATGCCTACACATCCTCCATCTCTACAACATGCATCTTTTGAACATGCGAGTTCTTGACTGACCAACACTCCAACCCATATAACAAGGACAATCTAACTATCAACTTGTAACAAAATCCACATTGATAGTTGAAAAGAAATGTATTTATTCATAAGACGTAGGATATTCCTAATGACTTTGTGAGGTCTTTTGAAGAAAATTAAGCGAGCTTGACTCAACACAAATAATGTTACACCATATTAAGAGTGTCTCTAGGTTATTTTAACCAAACATACATGACCGAGGCGACACAAGTCTACGTTCCGACAAGTTTCTCAAATTTTCTTATCCAAAAGTTTAAACTCTTCAATAAAATACTCCACGCACTATAGAATGGGAAAAAAAAATAAGAAACCATTTTCTTGTATATGTACAAAGCCATTTTTTTTCTTGTATATGTACATTGAATTAGAGAATTATATTGTAATAATTCTGATTATTTTTTTCATTTTCAAGACTTCCATAATAATCTTTCTAGGTTTATTCAAAAACTAACATAACCATGTAGTGCACATCTAAGAGTCTCCAAAACCAAATAATTATGTGCTTTACTTTGTTGAGTTCATGCATATATACATAATATAGTAACATATATACATATTTTAGTTTTGCTCCATCTTTCTTTTAGTATACACCTTTTAAATATGAGTATCAAATTTTAAAATATTTGTACCTAATTCAAGTTGTGTTGTATAATATTGTTAAAAGGAGTAAAGGACAACATTGTGGCTGATCGAGAAGCATAAAAACATAATCAATTTGACATAATTAAAGACCATTCGTACAATTGGGTTAAAGCTTTAAACTATGTAATAGAACATTATAATGAATTTATAGTACTCCCCTCTGTCCTTATTTAGTTGTTCACTTTAGAAGTGACATGCAAATTAAGGCATCAATTATTATCATAGGTTAGTTACAATTTTATCCTTAACTTAAAAGATTATGCAACTCTCCAAGTACAATAAATGTATTTTCTAATTCCAAAAAACATGCATTACAACTTAGTAGAACTAGAGATTTTCTAGAATTAAATAAGGGCATTTTAAGAAAAAAATTGTTGTTCTGTCTTGATTTGTTAAAATGGACAAGTGAATAAGCACAAATATAAAAATAAACATGGACAAGTAAATAGGGACTGAGAGAATTAATTACATTTTAATTTTCTATTAATGCAAAAAATTAGGCTAAGTATGTGGTGGTTGAGCACATTTTCGTCTTAAATTAAAAGCATATATATTAATTATTTAGGACTAAAGGTTAAAAAGCCCTTCCTTTTTACCTTCTTTTGTGGTTCATTTTGCTTTTCTTTCTTTTTCCTTTTGTTTGGGGGTGGATTTGGAGGTGTTATCATTCAAATGTTTTATACCTAGTATATTGATACATTATCTTTGCTGGTATAAGACAGTACATATATTTCGACATATCGCTCACCGTTTTCATACATTAACTTTGTTGATATCGAACATACATGTCTTGATACATTCTGATACATCGCCTTATACATTGTGTAAGAGTGAAGTTCCGGAAAAAAAAAAGCTTTTATAAATTTTTCAAATAGCAGAGAATATAATGAAATAAGTCATGTATTTAAATAACTTTTTGATATATTTTTCCCCTTGTTCTCTTTTTTAATGTCTAAATGAATTCTAGACTCTGTACTAGATAAGAATAGTTCAAATCTGTGAAAAGTAATTTATTTAAAGAGAAAATAAATGCTTTAATGAACCAATTTTTTTATATTATATTATATTAATTTGATAATTTAAAAGATTTAGTTTCATTTAAATCTCATAATACATTAATTGGTTAACAAGATGGAAAGTAAATGTTTTATATTAAGTCAAACTATTAATAAAGTAAATTTATAGCATGCAATATGTATAACTTAAATCTTTATAATAAAATAAAATGCACGATAATACAGCTAAGTGACCTAACAAAGGATGTTTACTTTATTTCCCCCATAAATGATCCTGACTTATCACACACTATGCATCTTGCTTTACTAATTTAATTTTACTTATCTTGGATTATATGAGTGCACTTTTAATCTCTAAAGTCATTTATTCACGACGGTAGCGAAGTTGGAATTTTTATTAAAAAAATTTAAAATATACAAAAAATAAATATATTAGAAATAAAAGAGATTCAATATCTACTTTATATACATAAAAAATATATATAATTTTGACCTTATATATATAATGTAATTTTTTGACAAATCAAAGAAGGTAACAATATAGCCACATATAATGCAAGATGGACAGTTGAACACTCTTTTTCAAAAAATTATACTATAGGTCGGAAATAATTTTGAACTTTTTTTTTTGCTTCGTCACTAAATGAACTCCTTAGCTCTTATATATACCCCTAAATAAGCATTACAAATGTAGACATATTCTCCTACAAGAGTACTCAATTGGTATTTTACATTACAATTTTTTCAATGGGGGAACAAGTTTTTGAATCAACAATCAAAGTCACAATAAGTGATGATGATAACAATATTACTAAAGATCATGTTACCAAGAAATCAACTTCTTCAAATATTTCCCCATTGACTAAACTTCATGCAGGCTATTTTAGAATTAGCCTTTCTCTAGGTGGTCAAACTTTGTTATGGAAAGTACTAACACAACATTTGGACAAATCACAAACACTTCAACACAAATTTCACTCACTCCCTTCAACAACTTTCCTTTTACTATGGTGGATATCACTTTGTACACTTATGTTACTCTCTTTTCTATATATCTTAAGATGCATTTTTCACTTCAAGTTAGTGAAGTCTGAGTTTTTGCATCCAATTGGTGTTAACTACCTATTTGCACCATGGATATCATGGCTTTTATTGCTTCAATCAATACCATTCACAATCCCAAATCTTGATTCTTGTCAATTTGTATGGTGGATATTCGTTGTACCCGTGGTGATTCTTGATGTGAAAATATATGGACAATGGTTTACTACTGAAAAGAGGTTTTTGTCAATGGTTGCAAATCCAACAAGCCAACTTTCTGTATTGGGAAATTTGGTTGGTGCTTGGATAGCTAGCAAAATGGAATGGAAAGAGAGTGCAATATGTATATTTACACTTGGATTAACACACTATTTAGTTGTGTTTGTAACACTTTATCAACGATTATCGGGTAGTAATCGTCTTCCTGCCATGCTTAGACCTACATTTTTCTTGTTTGTGGCTGCACCTAGCATGGCTAGCTTAGCATGGGCTTCTATTTCTGGGGATTTTGATATGCCATGCAGGATGCTCTTTTTTCTTTCACTATTTCTCTTCACATCTTTGGTAACTACTCTTTCTTCTTTACTACCTTCTATTAAATGCATTATACTACTCTCTCTTAAATTAGGTCTTAGGCCTAACTCACACTCCAAAAGTTAGCTTAAAGGGAGGAAGATTGTCCAAACCCTATAAGGAGTCCACCCATCTCATTAACCACCGATGTAGGTCTTTTGTCATTCTTTAACACCCCAACTCGCGCATTGCTTAGCATCTGGTGCGTTGGCAATTTGATTATGTGGGCCCCAATATCGGATGAGACGCGCGCTGCTTTGGTACAGTGTTAAATTAGGTCTTAGGTCTAACTCATACCCCAAAAGCTAGCTCAAAGGGAGGAGGATTGCCCAAGCCTTATAAGAAGTTCACCTATCTCATTAACCACCGTTAGTTGTTTGATAGAAATTTCGGCCTATATATGTATATATGATGTATAACTAATACATAAAAAATTATGGTATTTATAATATAAGGACTATTAATACACGTAGAATTACCCTAAATACACCAAAACAAATAGTGGATAAGAATAATCTCAGTATAATTAATTCCGATCCATTGTTACTTATACACACTACTTAGTATTATTCTCATATAATATATCAAAGGGATAGCCCCTTATATAATGCCCATATCTAGTAGTCTTGATCCCACTATATATTCTCTTTATATAATACTTAATACTCCAACTGTTTCAATTTGTGTGAACCTATTTGACTAGATAGAGTTTGAGAAAAAAATAAAAACTTTTGAAACTAGTAGGCATTAAACATGGCGTAGTATTCACGTGGCTATAAAATTGTTAAAATTTACGATGTTAAATATGCATATCATAACTTTTATGTGGGTATAAACGTTTCTCATTATGAATCAAAAGAGAAGTTTATGTTAAATTATTTCCAAGTTTAGAAACCAATAATTATTTTTGGAATGTAGGGTCCCATATATAAACCATAAACATCTGTATGTGATTAGAGGCGGATCCATAGTATAGGATTCACATGAACTCAATAATTTTTTCTCCATTAGATATCTATAAATATTTGATTGTGAACTGCACTAACTTAAACTCGTTATAGAAACTCATATATATTGACATCGCTTACGAAATTTTTTGTGTACACCCTATATATGTCACACTTACCATACACATCTATCTAATATAACTTTCTTGTTTTTTTTTTGTCATGATTTAATTAGGTTTGCAGGCCAGCACTATTCAAGAAATCAATGAGAAAGTTCAATGTTGCATGGTGGGCTTATTCATTTCCCCTAACATTCCTTGCCTTAGCCTCTGCACAATATGCACATCAAGTGGAAGGTCATGTTGCTAATGGGCTGATGTTGCTTTTATCTGCCCTCTCTGTTCTTGTTTTTGTTGGCTTGACAGTCTCCACAGCACTCAATCTTGACATGCTCTTGAGTGATCATGATAGATATTTAAACTTCACTAAAAGAACTTAAGTGTATCAATATTTCTATAGAGACAACCTATATCCACCTTTTAAGGTAGGAGTAAGACATGCGTACACAATTTCCTCGATCTCCAGATCCTATTCGTGAGATTACACTGGGCTTCTTGTTGTTGTTATAGTTATTATGATTATGTCTAGTGCTAATATTCCTAATGCATGTGATAATTTTGAACGCTATGAGGACTCCTATTACTAATATAGAAGTGTGTCAATCTTTTTGGAACGAATTATTATGAAAATATTATCACATAAAAGTGTTTTTTCCCGTAATAACTTGCATTTTTAGATTAAATGATCACATATTTTAATATCGGACTAATACTTAAATTGAATTTGAGTCTCGCCACAACATAAAATCGAAGAAAAATTTAATGTGCTCTGCTCATGGAAAAAAATAAAAACATAAATAGAACGTATTGAGATATGATTAAATAAAAATGTAATGGATCACATAAATCAGCAGGAAATATAAAATGTCTAACATGATTCTTCACTCAATCTTTTTATTTTTTTTATAGATTAAAAAATAAAGAGTCATTTTTATTTGAATTAATAAGGATTGCTATTGTGATTTTGAATACTAAAACCTAATTTCAAGTGACTATTGTATGCCCTTAATTCTCTTTATGTGATTTGGAGTGTTTTTTGATATGCCAAAAGTCATTTTTTAAAATTGAAAATCTTATCTATATAAAGTATGTGCCTAACATATGCAATATACAAAACATTAATCTAAATGAATATGAAACTTCTTATTGTTGTACATGGGGAGATCATATGAAGTTAATTCCCAAATTAAAAGAAAGTCAATAACATTATAACAAATAATGGAGCAATATCAAAAAAAATAAAAATTAGCTAGTGTTATAGATACTGTAAAGAGCAATAATCAATTTTATTAATAGAATGAGCAAATCAACAAAAGACTACTTTAACTTATTACACAATCAACAAATTAATTAATATTTCGAGTGGAATACTAATGAATCAAAGTATTATTATTTTTTGTATCTTTTTTTTAAAAAAAAATAACTATTCAGTGTCCAGTACATGATGTGCATCAACTAATCAAGATTCACGTCATGTAAGACACGTTAAAGAAAAATCATAACTTATCAGAATATTTTTCATCTATAGGACTTGAGAAATTCTATCCATCCCACTGTAACCCTCGATGATATTAATTAGCATAGCTACACATTCCATAGGCACAAGAACTTCCTTCTTGACACTTGTTGTTGCAACCCCCACAATGTCTCTTATTAAACAAAGTATTAACACATTGCCCTTTACAACAAGTTTCATTATACTTACATTTATTCCCACAAAATCCACAATTTTGTTTGTTCATCAACACATTTACACACTTTTTGTTGCAACAAAATGGGCCTGGGCTATCCTTGGCCCAACATTTCATAGGGTTCTTATTGCATGTCATTTGTGTAAACATTTCTTTGATTTTTAACTTGTGATCATCATCATAAGATGGTATTTGTGGTTGAAAATGGCCAATTGTTGGAAATGATGGAATGTTGTAATGAGGTTCAGTGAATGAAAATGATGTTGTAATTGGTATGGTTAATGCCATAATTATGGCTAAAATTAAAAGGAATTTCATGATTTTATGGCTATTTGTGAAAGGATGAGAAAATTATGAAATGAGAGAGATGAAAGGGTGGATAATTTAGAAGGAAGATATTAAAGACTATTTATAGAGAGAAATTAATTAAGTTGAATTTAATTTGGAGGAGTTTTGACTTTTTGTTTTGCTAGTGGAGTGGTCTATACTAATTAGACATAAATTCAAATAATTAACCTAAATTAGGTGCTTTAACACAATATCATTTGTTTCTAATTAAGTACTATCTCTTCCTCCTATATACCATCTAATTATTTTGTTTTATTTTATAGAAGGTATGGATGTTTGACTAAACACAAAACTGAAAAAATGTTATTAAGAGCTTTTTTTTTTTTAAAAAAAGAAGTCATTATTAGGGAGAAAATTTGCTTTTGAAGCTAACTAATTAATGGAAATATAACCTATTCAAACAATCGAGTAATTACAGTTAATGTACAAAATTTCATCAACATAATAATGACCAAACAACTTCAATTTTAATGGCCATGATAATTTTTCTTTTTTAATTTTCAGAATAATTAGTTTTCACTTTATTCAAAATCGGTGTTTGAACTTAAAAGTTTCAAATCATGTTGTCAAAATTTAGGCAGATGCTCAGGTAATAATGAATTGGAAAAATTCTTTTCCTCCGAAAATTTGGTCAGAATGATATTTTATATATTTTTTTAAAACACTTTTACCTTTTAATATTTTTAAATTAAAAATATATAAAAAGATTAGTTTATTTTAAATTTAGAAAATATTATACACTTTTTAAAATTCTGGCCAAATTCTATCAAATTATCCGACCATTTACTGAATTACTATAAAAAATTAAAAAATTTGTGCTGAGTGAGTGTTTATTTATTCAATTTTATATTTCCTGTCGCTATACCCGTATCATTAATTATATTCATATCTCTATTACATTTTTCAACACATTATATTTATTATATTCAAAGGGTAATATAGTAAAATTATCCTTTTATTTATATTAAAGTGTGCAAATTAAAATTAATAGTGGACAAGTAATGTTGGACAAAAAAAATACAAATTTAAATGTCTATTTATACACATTTAAAATCGAAAATTATAAATGTCAGTTAAAGGCAGATTACGTAACACATTTATGTATTATGATTTATGTCATTCATATTTAATTTTAGCTGACACATAAACATTATAATATTAACTTATATACATAGACATGCACCTTGACTCATCATAAGCACTCTAATTTACAGAATGATCATTAAAATACCTTCAAAATTATATTTCACATCAATATTGAATATCCACGAGACACAATAAAATCAAATGGAATTGTTTAATATATTATCAATCAAATTAAAATATCTAAATATATATATTTTCAAAAATTCAAATACTTACTAATTATTAACTAAAATCAAATTTAAATTTCTCTTTATATATTGCATCTAAATTGAACTTGAAAAGTGGTGTAGAAAATGACAGAAAGATGCTCAAGCTTAGAATAAAATCATAGTATAAAGTTTTTGACAGATTTAACGCTATTGTCATAAGTAAAGAATATATTCCAACCAAAAAAAGTATAGTTCGGTGCTACACATATATTGTCGCTTTTATGGGACACACTTTTCTTTTTTTAACGATTTACAATTGCGATTAGAAAGCATGAAATATATATAGATTTTTTTACTATCTCGTGAAGGTAGAGATTTTCGCAATTTTTTAACATGTAAGTGTTTAATGAAAATTGTGTTTTTTCGATTATTACACTATTGTATTGTCATTATTGTTTCTTTCTCGTAGACATTCTATTGTTTTTCTTATTAACTGGTATGATTTAATCATTGTTTTCTCCTTTTTGTGTCGAGGGTCTTTTGAAAACAAGCTCTCTACCTTCACGAGATAATGGTAAACCTGCGTACACTCTACTTTTATCAAACCCCGCTTAGTAGATTTCACTGAATACGTTATTATTTTTATTTAATGAAAGTTATAAAAGTAAAATAAAGTATGAAGATACAAAAAGTTAGATTTGTGGAAGTTATAAATACAAGTTGTTTTTCATGTCTTGGACTTTAATTTTCTGTGTACATAACAATATATTCCATATGCACAATATTATAATTATTAGCATGCGTTTCATAATTCTTTGTACTATGATATTTTTCTTAGATTTAACATATGCTTACTCTAATTCCAATTTGATCAAAAGAAAGGCTATTTTTGTTCATGAAAAGCTTTATTCCTATGGTGGCCACCAAAAACATCATCACAATTCTCTTGATAGATCAAATGATACACAAGTAAATACAGATTTCAAGTCATGGAACTTGAGACCTGCACATGAACGTCATCATCATCGACTTCGAGTTGTAAGCACCTCGTTTTTGCACGTTTTATTTTTAATCTACAGAGGCGAATTTCAGATTTTAATTTTAAAGGGTCGGGGTTCAATCTTCATGATGTATTAACACTAAGCCAATAGCATGTTTGTATATGTAAGTAATACTCCACATTGATTGCCTACTCTCCAATACCCTAACAAATGACTCCATGAACCCCCATAGCTCCCGCCAGAGACGAATCCAAAATTTGAAGTTTATAAGTTTCTATGACTACCTTAAGCTGATGTAGAATAATAATTGGATTCACAATCAAAAATTTATAAATATTAAGTGAATTTCTTAACAAAAAATACAACATTTGAGTCAAAGTTACTGAATGACCCTGACCCCACATTATCCTAACTCGTATAATGTTTGCCTAGATTATACACAAATGTCTTTAGAACAATATTTCTTTCATGTACATTAAACACTCAAAATTGTGACAAATAATCTCATTTGTTATATTTTATGGAAGGTACATGGGGTTGTAAACATTTTTGGATGGGGAATCCTCTTGCCTATAGGTGTAATAATTGCAAGATATTACAAGAGACATCTATTAGAATGTGAAGAATGGTATTCTCTTCATGTTGTTTCAAAGGTAGCAGGGTTCATTTTGGGCACAATTGGATGGGGTCTTGGATTGTCAATGATGACAAATTCACCCAAAGATCAACATACTATGATGAGTACTCATGGAATTATTGGCACCATAATCTTCACTTTCACTACTATCCAAGTAAGACACAAATATTACTCTTTAATTTGAATTTTTTTTTTATAGACGGATTCAGAATCGATCGTTAGTTGATTATGTATCACTTAATATTTTTTATCTATATATGTAACTTATGTTTTTTTGTTACAAATATACATATGTATATACTTGAGTTTAAGATATCGTGGACGTACGTAGATGCAAACATTTCTGATATTGTTTATCTATGTTGCACAACCTCTACTTCTATTATAACCCGCCGATGTAACCCTTTGGGTGCGGATAAAGTAAAACCTTAAGTCACTCGCACTAAGGCAAGTCTGGTTCTACAAGCTCGACCTAGAAGGTAAACCGTTTACTTTCGCTGACTATTATATTTCAAACTTGAAACCTCCAACATGAAAGTCTCAAGCCCAAACCACTGAGCCACCAAAGGATCTAAGTTTGTGGTGTTTATAATATGCCATAACATTTGTACTATTGTAAGACTTCACCTAAAAGAATCAAAAAAGGAATTGGCTACAACTTTGTTCCTAATTTATCGCTAAATAACACGTAGCTAAATAATATGCTTATTTTTTGGTCACTCATCCGTAGTTAAATTGAATAATTAGCTACTAGTGGCTTTGAAACTTATTATTATTATAATATTTGTGCGGCTATAAAAATGTCTTGTCATTATGGACATATAAAAATGTGTTTTTCTTTTCTGAATCGACTAATTAAAAATCATATCAACCAAATTGGATTAAATGCAGTATATAGTTTGAGTTTAAGATATATAGAGGAACGACTTTCACTTTTTATATAAATAATATAAGATTAATTGTGATATTATAGTCCTCATGATATATGCTTAAAAATTATACTAATTTTTTTTTGTGATAAATATCTATCTATACAAGCATATGCACCTATTGTTTATATGTTGATCCCCATCTATTTCACAATTGATTAACACAACTAATTTATCATTTTTAGGTTTTGGCAATATGTTTGCAGCCAGATGAAGAAAATGTATACAGGAAATATTGGGTGATATACCATAATATTTTAGGTTATGCTTTGTTAATCCTAACAATTGTAGATATATTTCAAGGAATTGACAAGGTAGAAGAACATCATAGATGGAAATGGTCTTATGTTGTACTTGTAAGTGTTATGGGATTGATTGCTCTTGTTTTGGAACTTATTCCATGTTTTAATATCATTAAAACCAAAATTTTGAGGATGTGAATAAATTCAAACACTTGTTGGCCATTACTGCTTGATACACACACACATCAAGGAGGAAGAAGCAATGTTTCAGTTTAAAGGTTCTTTAATTGTTGTCCTCAAATATAATTATTTTTTATTTTTTTAAATAAATTTTTTTTTAAGTGGATGAAAAAACATTTGACATCGAAATAACAAACAATGTTTAATCGATACAAGTTTATATTTTTAAATCATAATATAATACAAGTTACGTCACTTAATTCTTATACAATCTTGACGATAGAAACAAAAGTTTAGCTCAGAAACCACAATATATGTGGTAAAAAGACATACTAATTCCTAGGTAACTTGTATTGATAAAGACAAAACTTTAGTTTCAGAATCTACAAGTCATGTCATAAAAGACGTAGCTTCAATCCATGTAGAATATATTATGTCGAGTAAGAAAAAGTTCTCTAAACTTATGTCAAACAAATTAGATATTACACAACTTATGTCGAATAATTTCATTTATATGAAACTTATGCTGGGTGAATTTATTTATTTATATATATATATATATATATATATATACACATATATGATAGATAAGAATAGTTTAGCCTACAAAATTTCTATAAATGACAAAAATACACCAAAAGTCCCTCGAGCCTTTTTTTTCTCCTAAATAAGGTGGGGAATATTTTTGTAAAGTAAATTATTTTTTCTAAAAAATTATGCAATATATATTATTTTTAATGCAACAAACTAAGACGTCAGTAAAAAATAATTAATTTCAATATAACTAATCTCAATATAAATTTATGCCATTAAATATTCAAATAATTTACTTAAGCCAAAGATATATCGAAAACAACCTATCTATCTTTATAAGGTAGAAATAAAATTTGTATAATTCTATTCTCCTCACACTCCAATACTTTGAGGATTATACTGGTATGTTATTGTACACATTAAATATTTAGGGAAAATGAAAGGCATAGAGTTATGAGGAATTAAAATTAAGTTATTTCAGAGATTTTTTTAATTATAAAATAAATGAATAGGGAGAAAAGGTGGAGCAAAAAAAGAGAATGTTTAGGCATGAAACTCGCAAAATGATTAATAGTTTAGTGGGATTTTAACTTGTTCAATTAAAAACTTATACATAAAGAAAGAAAATTTCTTTAGAAATTCCCACGATGACTCGAAGCTACAACCTTAAAATTGAAGATAAAAACAAAATGTTTTATCACCCGAGCAACTTCTCGCCCCACATTTAACAAGAATAATCTCTATGAGAAGGAATAAACATGTGTACTGAACAAAGTATACTTGCCCCTAACTTCAAGAATCCAATAACACTACTTCTCAAGAAAGTATATTTAGTTATACACTAAGATCACATAACCAGTTCTTCTTTATTCTTTTCTTTCCTATAAAGTTCCTCAACAATACTATGACATCCCAAAGATTTGCATTATATAATAATGTACTCTACAAACTGTTCATGATCAACATCAATTCCATTCACTTGAAAAAACAAAGAAAATGCAGCATCCTAGGCCAGCATTACCAATTAAACATCGCCATCACGAACGCCCTGTAATGCGACACCATAGTGCTAGCTACTATGCTCACTGGGTTAAAGAAAGTTTAACCACAAGAATGTCAAAGCTCATATGTACTATATTCTTAGGTCTTCTTGCAATTGTTGGACTCATCACATTCATTTTATGGCTAAGTCTTCGTCCTCATCGACCACGAATATTCCTCAACGACTTCTCTATTCCTGCTTTAGGCCACGGAGATGGTGGTGGTGGACCTGAAAATGCACACATAAGCTTCAGAGTTACAGCAAGGAATTCAAATCAAGGTATTGGAATCTACTATGATGCAAGTCAAGTGACAGTGTATTATCGAGAAAAGCGCGTTGGAAGGTACCAAATGTTGACAACATTCTATCAACAGCCCAAGAATAGCACCTGGTTTGCTACTACACTTAGTGGTTCATCATTGACATTGACAGAGTCGCAGTGGAAGCAAATGCTGCATGATCGGTCGAGGGGGGCAGTGATTTTTCGTATTGAATTAGCTTCAACTATAAGATTTAAGATTTCGTCGTGGAACAGTAAACATCATAGGTTTCATGCTAATTGTCCCGCTGGACTAGGACAAGATGGCAAACTGTTGCCTATTTATATGGACAAGAGGTGTTCTTTTTATTTCTATTGATGAATTAGGAAGGGGAACATTTATTTATGATATTTTCCATTTGTTGTACTATTTTTTTTACAACAATAACATACCCGGTGTAATCCCACAAGGGGGGTCTAATTAGGGTAGTGTGTACACTGACCTTACTGATTCTATTAGACCCGTAGAAGGTAGAGTGGTTGTTTCCGATAGACCCTTGTTGTCCTATTCTTATTGAGTTCTCATTTTTAGGCTTGTATTCGACTACAAAGTTGAAGTGCATTATTTCTGAACTAAAGGAACTCTGTTGAACCAACTAACAAAGAGATGAAAAATAACAGAGAGACAACAACAAAGGAATACAAAAAGGTATTCTGTTTTTACATGCAACAAGGCCTTAAATAGAAGCTCAAAGTGTGTGTCGATTTACTAGTTCTGTTCTTTGATAATCTCAGGAAGGTACTTTGTTAACTGACATTGAGAATATGACAGAAGCTATTGACAAATCCTAAATAGCCCAGTTAATTAACATCGGGCGTGCAGCATTAAGACCAATTTAAAGATATGAAATTACCTGTCGATAAATGCATAATAAAATGTTTTTAAACATAAGTTCTTTGCCTTCAAGGAGCATGTAATGTCATAAAGACTAGAGGAACAACAAGTTCAGGTACAAATTCATTTTCTAGTCTCTATCCAGGATAACGTTGCTCAGCAATAAATATGATCAAAAGAATATGCAAGTGATATGGAATCAATAGGTCCTCAGATGGTCCCAGCAGGTGGCGGGTGAACATCAAATGACATGCATAGTCAAATAAATGTTCACATCGTGGATGTGTGTATAGGATAGGTATTCAAGCAGAATTCTTACTTCAAGATTTGACGATGTTTAGCAATTTGTCTTCGCCAATCACGTATAGGAATCTGCAGTTAGCCACAGCAATTATCAAACTATCATAAAGAAAAAACAAGTTCAGAATTTTTTCAGAAGAGACTAGATGAAACCATGAACAACGGTAGAGTCCTTACAGCAGGAAAGCCACCATAATCTCCGGGCAAAATAATATCCTTGGTGACGCAGCTATTAGCTGCTAACCTAACCTGAAGCATCAAAACACTATTATTTGGTTTCTTCGTTAATTATGTATACATACTATCTTCCAGAAAAACCGCATAGAATGTTCATAATCAACAGAAAAAGTAGGTAGTATGCAGTGAGAAATTTAGTATCTAGATTCATGATGAATTCACGAGTTGAACTACTTTATGGTTCACAGCATCCCTCAGTGTCTTGCATAAGCTTTTACAATAATGTGGTTTACTCAAATTTTTGTCTTTTATCCTACGATATCCATTAGCTCAAGACACATACGGAAAAGGAGGACGAACTTGAGGCAAGAGAACAGGTACACAAAAATGCAACTTCCTTTTAATTGTGACAATCAACTCATTCGTGACATTTCTGGCTTCTCAACTTTGTCCATTAAGATCAATACTAAGCAATGAATTAACATGATAATGTTAAGCTAAGCATTGCCAAATAGAACGTGTGATGCATATAGTGGTAAGAGGTAACATATGATCTCTTCTTGCTTGGAAGTAAAGTGTTCTAGCATTTCCATTTCCTCACGCAATATAATATGAAAAATCTATTAAAAATAATTACACGTATGTTATGGAGTAATCATTTTGCATAGAATGACACTGAATGGTGCTAGTCAAGGAACAGATCATCAGTTAAATAGAAAATCTACCTTCGAGGCAATGTTTACATGATCACGGATCCCAACTCTTCCTCCTAAAGTTACATAGTCACCTATACTGAGAAAACAGAAGGACAGATGTTTAGATTAATCCAAAATAAGAACAAATGTATATTCCTGAGAGTTAAAAGTTCACTGAACTAGAAAGTTAAATAAATTGCTGATCAAATCCAAAAAGAGTTTTACTTTCCATTCTTTATCAAAGCAGGGCTAAAAAGGATAACATACGTCACTGATCCCGCAACCCCGACTTGTCCACAAATGAGGCAGCTTCTCCCAATCACTACATTGTGACCTATCTGTATTGCGAATCATAAGAACCGTCTCAAAACCGACCATTTCGTCAGAACTTCAGAAGTAGGAAAGTACCTGAACTAAATTATCTATCTTTGTATGTTCTCCAACCACTGTATCCCTCCAACTGCATGGCCCACGAACGATGTGGCATTTATGATAAGCTCAGAAACATTAGCAATAAAGAATTCAAAAACAGCATCGATCTCACCTGCCCCTATCTATACATGTATTTGCACCTATTTCTACATGGTTTTCTATTCTTGCCTTCAGGGTCTGCAGATGAAAGTAATAAAAAAAAGATAAATAGGCTTGAAAGAATAAAAGGTTATAGCTCATAAAACCTCAAGTATATGAAAAAAGCATTCAGTATCAGCTTATATAGTTAATCTGCTATCAACTTCTTTAAAAAAGACAAATCTAGGTTTAGAGTTTAGACCAACTACTTTTAGCTCAAGCTCAGACGGGCCTGATTTCATTGAGAGAAAAGTCAAGCTTTTTTTTTTTTTTTTTAAATTTAAAGACGAGAAAAGTCAAGCTTGAGCATAGGTCGAACAACAAAGTTAGGCTCAAGTGTTCACTGAAATTTAGCGCAAACAATTAGCCATTAGCACAAACGATCATGGTCCAAACTTGAGGACATGGGCTAAGATAACGGTGAAGTTGAAATCGAGCACGAAAGTTGACACGACATTTGTGAAATATCTTTCTAAATTATAACACCAAATAAAATAAAAATAAAGAATATTAAAATGATTTTCATTAAAATTCTAATAAAGCACATGTGCATGTAAACATATGATGATTACAAGGATGACAGGTAGCAGTTATATCTCTCAGATTAATAGTATTTGACTAACTTGAGGCTTTTTCACCATATTTCCTTGCTCATCTACATAAAATCCAAAACCTGTTACAAGAAGAGAACTTTTTATTTAAATCCTGACACTAGAAGTAATTTGTACAACAAAAGTATGTCAGTGACAGGTAACCCGACACATGTACCAGAAAGAAAATAGTCTTAGGGCCCGTTTGGATGGGCTTAATAAAAGCAGCTTTAAAAAAGTACTTTTAAAAGTGCTGAAACTTATTTTTAAAATAAGCAGTTATGCGTTTGGATAAAAGTGCTGAAGTTGTTATGTCAAACGTGAAAAGGGAAAAATGGAAGAAAGAAATGTTAGGGTTATATGGGTAATTTGGAGATTGTATAAAAATATTAAGCACAAAAAGATAAAAATGTGGTCAACTTAAAACAGCTTATAAGCTAAAAAAAAAAAAGCACCCCTACCCCAGCTTTTAACTTTTGGCTTAAAATAAGTTTTTTTTAACTTAAAATAAGCTGTTTTGAGTATTGCCAAACAGCTAAATAAGTCAAAAACCAGCTTTTAAGCTGAGCCGAACAGGCTCTTAGTTTTCTTTTGGCATAATAGATACATGTGCCCTTTAACTTGACTCATCTAGTATATATGCCCTCCAACTTTGGATGTACAAAGTAGACACTTAAACTTGTATAAAATTGAACAAGTAGACACATATGCGTCATGCGTCCTATGTGGCATCCTATATATATTATGCCATGCAGGACAATGTGTGTACTTGTTACTTTCATACAAGTTTAATTGTCTAGTTGTGTACATCCAAAGTTGGAAGGCGTAGATGCTAGTAGTGCCAAGTTAAATGACATATTTATGTATTATGTCTTTCCTTTTTTATGAACTGAAGCAGATAATTTCACATTAGATTCAGC
Organism: Solanum lycopersicum; assembly: GCF_036512215.1. Classification (NCBI taxonomy): domain Eukaryota; kingdom Viridiplantae; phylum Streptophyta; class Magnoliopsida; order Solanales; family Solanaceae; genus Solanum; species Solanum lycopersicum. The sequence continues at coordinate 5,321,095 of NC_090802.1, read as the reverse complement.
CTTACCATCTTGACCAATGCAGACCCCACTGTGGATAGCGCAAAAGTCACCAACTATGCAATTAGCCAGTGCAACATTGTAGCTGAAGATAACTTGAGGTTAATTCATAGACCAAAAGTCATTCATAAGAAATAGTGCAAAAAATAAATCAGGCTGCAAAAATAAGTACATGTGAGACTGCCAAGGGCCGAGAAAGTAAATGGATCATCCAGCTTTATCCGTAGAATTTATATCTAAGTTTTGTTTCCCCTCTATTGCCCCCCACCCACCCTTTTCAATTCTAAACAGTTGAATTTCTTTCTTTAGGAGAATCCAACTCAAAACTCAAACATCTAAACTAATTGAGAAAAGGCTTAAGGCTCAGGTAATTGTTAACTTTGAATATTATCATGAAAGAAAGCCTGATGAGATTTTACCCTATTTTCGTTGATTGGCCTATTGTAACAGTAGGTCCAATGACTGCTCCGGAGCCAATGTGACAATCTGCACCCACTGCACATTCTGAATGTACTACAGCGCCAACTTCAACAAAAGCCGAGGGATCAATGATGGCCGACTTGTGAAAAGTCCCACCGCCATTGCCCCATCTCCCGTAATCTTCTTGGTCATTCTCACCTCCATTCTCAAGTCTCGAATTCAAAGCACATTCAAGGTGCACTTTGGTACCTGATGGAACCAAGAAAATGACAATCTTGACAGCAAGATTACTTATAAATGCTAAATCACCAACAAGCACTGAGAACATAAACTCATTTCATTTCGCAAGGGAAACAGAACAGAGCAGTATTCAACATGTGATTGATGCACAAGATTATCCACAACCAACACTGCAACAACAACAACTACTACTACTACGCCGCAGTTACAACTCAGCTGTATGAATAAATAATACTCACTGTTCCACAATCAATACTATGAAGGAAAATGTTTAATCTCGAATATCACCTTTCATTCACTTCCCATATTTGATTCTAAGTAGGTGACATAGAGTAATCATAATAAACGAACCGTAACAAATAAGGAGAGTATTCTTATGATATTTCTGACTATACAAGATTTAACAAAAATGTCCATCCAAGCAACTATATAAAGTAAAAGCTAGGATTACTAAAAAGGAAATCGATATTTCCCCTATAAGTCACCATACCATTTCCCCCTCTCCTTCAGGAGAAAACATTTTCAACAAAATCAACATACCCATATAAAAAGATGAAAACTTTTTTCTACAAGCCTTCAGAGGACAGAATATCATTACCAAACATATTAGTAATGAAAAAAAAATAGACCCCACTTGAAAAAAACAACTAAACAAAGTCTTTGTGGCATTTTCACAAACTCCTGAGCAGCACAAATGCTAAAATAAAAACAACATAACCAACAAACTTACCCTGCTCAGTAGAACTGTGATTTGAATCTCTGTGGCCTGTAGAGAACCAATTGGAAGAAATAATTGCTGATACAAGTCTTGGGGCTGACAAATTTTCAACCTTTCTTGTTTGAATTTTGCTACACACCATTCTTGATATAGAGGAAATTGTAGGAATGGAAAATCTTTGTAGGCGAAAAGCCATAATGTAAGGAAGCTAACTCGTTCTCTCTATGTATTTGTATTTCCGAATATATTGTTATCAAAATTATACTTCCTCCGTCCGGTATTTATTTATTTCTATTTAAAATTAAATTATAAAAATTTTGACTAATATATTTTTTCTATCATATTAATATGCAAAAATTTATGATTTATAATACTTTTTATATGATTTTAAAATATTTAATTTTTTTGTTTAAAATATCAAAATAATGTAATCTAATTTACCTTTAAAAATTAGTCAAATTGACTTTCGATAAGCGCAACATGACAAACAATTTTAAACAAAGAAAGTATGTATCTAATGTAATTTATTGTCGTTTCATTCCCTATGTATATATATTTCAAAATATATCTTTTAAACATGTATCATACTTAAAATTTGGAACGGGATATTTAATTTAAAATGTGATTCAAAAAAATTTATTTTGTTAGTACACAAAGTTGTTGGCTTTCTACTTTTTCAAAATAAATTGTAAATGATGTGATTGCATCCTTTTAACTCTTTGAACTTTTTTATGCATTAATATAGTATGATGGTTATTAAAAAAATAATATATAAATATTTTGAGTGAATTAGTATTTATGATAAAATTATTTGTATAATTAAATAGTTTCTCTTAGAATAATTATAATTTTCTAAAAATTATTAAAGATACTCTTATAACTTTTAAATTGGTTTGGGAAAATTTTCAAATTCGCTCCTAAATTTTGCAAAATAGCCTAAGAGCCTGTTTGGCTCAGCTTAAAAGCTGATCAAATTGACTTAAAAGTTGGTTTTTGACTTATTTAGCTGTTTGGCAATACTCAAAATAACTTATTTTAAGTTAAAAAAAAAACTTATTTTAAGTCAAAAGTTAAAAGCTGGGGTAGGGGTGTTTTTTTTTTTAGCTTATAAGCTGTTTTAAGTTGACCACATTTTTATCTTTTTGCCCTTAATATTTTTATACAATCTCCAAATTACCCATATAACCCTAACATTTCTTTCTTCTATTTTTCGCTTTTCACGTTTGACATAACAATTTCAGCACTTTTATCCAAACGCATAACTGCTTATTTTAAAAATAAGTTTCAGCACTTTTAAAAGTACTTTTTTAAAGCTACTTTTATTAAGATCATCCAAACGGGCCCTTTTGTCCTTTATTTAATAGAAAATAAGTCAAAGTGTCAAATAACCTTTGTTATTAAAAGACTAATCCAAATATTGTATACTAATGACAAAAACCTTAGCAGAATTTTTTAGGAAAAAATACTGAATTATGCGAAATAATTCACATTTGTTATTGAATTTTGAGGAAGAAGATTTTTGATTTGGTGAGCTTACATCATATTGTTCGACACTCAAAACCACCAAAGATGAAGTCTCTAAAACACGCTCAATCCTAAAATCAACCCAAATGAAATTCGAACAATAATCAATTTTATTGATAAATATTTTATAACAATGCTTGTTCGAATTGTAAAGTACTAGTCATTAGGATTTAACCTATAGAAGTTGAAACTCTAGAACAATGTCGGTGGATTCAAAAGATATAGAGATACCATGAATGAAATTTTCACATTATTTTAGGTATCTATTTCACGAAAGATACCTATTTTATAAACTCCATAAATAATTTTTCGATGTTAAACTTTGAAGGAATATTGGGGCGCGGTATTCAGCTTCAGTCGAGGACCGAGAGACCTTGGGTTGTTTTTTTGTACACTGGGAGATCAGGTTCGGCCCCAAAAAAATGAGAAACCCCGATGTAGATTTTCTATCATTTTTATCATTCGCCCAATCTGAATCTGAGAAACCCCGAAGCTCCAAGTCCCCGGATCGAATGAGTAAACCACGACCAAGAGTGCCAAAAATGTACCTGAGAATGCGTTTTAGACAATGGTAATCATGTTCACTTGGTTGATGCATGCGCTGAGCAACTCGGTTGACAGCAAACTGGATGTTAGGACGGGTAATGGCCAGATACTGTAGAGCCCCAATGAGGCTGCGGAAGTGGGTGATATCGGCAAAGGGGGTGTCGGCTCCATTCGTAGACGAAGAGACTGCCATCGGTGTTGGTTGACTGGTGCATTTTTCCAGTCCAGCTTTCTGTAACAGATCTCGATCATATTTTGACTGATGAAGAAACAAGCCGCTGCCAGTCCAAGAAACCTCCATTCCCAGGAAATAATGTAACGGGCCAAGGTCCTTCATTTTGAAGGTAGTATGCATAGCTCGAGTGACATCTGAATGAGAGCTGCAGTAGAGCATGTAATAATGATATCATCTACACAGACAAGAAGAATGACTGTACCGTGTGCTGAATGTCGAGTAAACAGACTCGTATCGTGTACACAACACGTGAAGCTGAGTCCTTGAAGGAACGTTTTCAGACGTGTGTACCAAGCACGGGGAGCTTGCTTGAGCCCATACAGATGTTTTATCGAAAAAAGGTTGATTTTCGAAAAGAGTTTGTTTTAAAGGGTATTTTCGACTTTTAGGAGTCGCCACTTAATTTTTAAGAAAAATCAAGAAAACTTCGTTTCTAAACAACTTAAACAGAAAAATTGTTTTGAAACATTTTTAGGGTTCGGGATTCCTATTAGTATCTTAGGAAGGTGTTTAAGGCACCTAAGATACTCCGTTAATACGATTTTCCGGCGATTAACTTATTTGACTATTTTTTTTAAAGGCTAGCGAATTTTTAAAGTTAGATTTCTCAAATCTTAATCAAACTTAATAAAACATTATTGCTTCAAAATTTCATTTAAAGTTTAACTTTTTAAACTTTTAATTCTAAGCAAACTCGTAAGTTTGAAACGTCTATCGCTTTAAAGTTTCAATTTTTAGTTTTGAGTTTGATAAACCAAAAGGCGTTCGATGGGTTTTGGAGTTTCTAATCCTAAACTAACGACATTTAAAACAAAACGTCAACAAATAGCAAAGAGAGATAGAGAGAGGGGGAGAGAGAGATTTGGGTCCAAGTTTTCGGGTTCTGTTCGCCTTGACCGAAACTTGGACCCACCTGCTTTTGGGTTTTTAACCCATTTCTTTCTTTCGTACCTGTCCTAATCTAAACATACAAGAATAAATACAAGGAAAGTAAAAATGACAAGGGCTTATGCCCAAAATAAATACAACTTAATAAATAAATAAAAAAAATCTTCTAATACGCCTTCCTCGAGCTCCTTCGATCTTCATGGGGTTCGAATTTTTGCACGCCTGCTGCCATTCATATTTTTACACCTATTTAAGATATAGCGTTTCTGTATATCACTGCATACAGGATGTATATCAGCCTGATTTTCGATTTTTGAAAGTTGTAAGTCCCTTTCCAGAAGCATATTTTCACTTCCATCAGCCCACATTTTAGATTAGGCCTCCTGTGCACATTTCGACCTGTATATCAGTGTATAACAGATGTATAAAACATGTATACTGCTGTATACATGTTCTTCAAATCCCTGCAACAACTTTTCCAGCAGTTTCTGCTGGTTTTTCTTTCGATGCTGTACATCCTTTCAGGGGTTGGCTGACTCGGAAAAAGTGTTTTGAGCCTTTATGGCTCAACGAGAAGGTTCAAGGAATCGGAGTGAGGTCCATGAGGACTCGAGAATAGTTTTACATGCAAACAAAACAAGACAAAAGAAAATTAGCACCTTGAACGATAAACTAATAGCAAACATTTTGAACAAAACGGGGATAAAAATGAACTACTCGGAGGGTCGAATTAAAAGGGGGATAGATGACTTCAAAGCAATTCATAATGACACTAGCACAGGATAAGATTTCACACCCAATAAAGAGAATGGCATGAGTACAAGGTGTATACACATACTGATGCATCCATCATATGCATGGAATCGCATCACTGCTGCTTGGTAAATATGCAAAACAAACACCCTTTTTTATTTAATCCAGCATACTCCATGCATTGCAGAGAATTCAAAATAGCGATGGACACAAAGAAACCAAGATTTAAAGCAGCGATTTCAGTGCAAAAGGTAGCAACAACACACATTATTAGCAACTAAAACAGTATTTATTCCCACCAGTTTTAAGAATGATTAGTAATATCAAATGCAAAGCAGGCTAAGATATGGCATTATAGTCCAAAAAATGAGCTACTACTATTTCCTCTAGCTTTATAAATATGATATGATCATAAAACCCAAGCTCGATCTCTAAGCAGTATGCTTAACAACTGCGAAAACAGACTGAATATTTGAAGGAAAATCTCAACATAATTCAAATTACATGTCACACAGCCTTCATTGATCCATTTCAGCCCAAGCAAATAACTCGAAGAGGGGAACGAGTGAAAGTTTTAGACTAGATGAACAAATAAGGAATATGTGACGTCCAAGAACACATATAAACAGATTGTAAAATGACTCCATAAGAAGCATATAACGTAAACATGGCCACATCACTTTACAGATTTGCAGAAACTTTCAGAGGAAAGGGGAGAAAGCCAAATAACAGAGAGTAATGTGCTTGAGCTCGACTATTCCATAGTTCAAATCAACATGATAATGAATCACAAAAAAAAACAATGAATCATACTAACAACAAGAAATCGTATCATCAGACAAACTTTCAACAAGAACAAACAGAGTTAAACTCAAACAATGAATTAAACTACACTATGTCTATAATGCATTAACATGTGGATAAGTTGAGCTTACCTTTTCGAAAGCAACGAACGGAAACGACGAGCGATATAGCAAGCTTCCACCACCAAATGAGCTCAAAGCGGTATTGAAAACGACCCAACGAGCAAAGGGAACAGGGTCATGACTTCAGTCTCCTGAGTTGCGCGACTCTTTCCCTCTCTTCAATTTTTCGCTCAATCGTCCCACCAAATTTCTAACTCCCAACACTCTTCCAGATTTTTCTCTCTAAAATTTCAACAAAATTCCAACCTTAAAATCAAATCCCCAATGTTTTCCGGCTACAGACAGAAAAGAACCAGAATATTTTGATAATTTTCGTACTCTTCGTGATAAACTCTCCAATTCTCCCGAATGTCCCCTTTTTGGATGAAGAGAAATGGGTTTTTATAGAGGAGAGGAATTAGCCCCTCCCCTTTGAATTCGAAATTCAAATCCCATTTCGGTCAAACTTCACATGGCCATTGCGTGTTGGCGAGGGTGACATTGACTATTGGCAGACCTGTTTGACAGGGCATGGGAGTCTGCGGGGTTGTTGGCGAGTCGCGTCTGAGTTTTCTGGGTTTCTGTCGAGAGGGGAAGGAGAGAGCGAGCGTGGGGGAGACGCGAGGGTTGAGGGAGAGAGCACGGGGAGAGGCGTGAGGGAGACGCGAGGAGAGACGCGATGGGGTTGCTGGCGTTTCTCTGTTTTTCGCGTGATTTCTGGGGAATTATGGGGATGTTGCGTAGGGGAAGAAGAAATGGGGAAGGGGAAACGGGTCGGGTCGAAAGGGGATTGGGTTGGGTTAGTATTAAGTTAGTGGGTTGGGGTTAAAAGGGGAGTTTGGGCCTGGGAATTGATGTTGGGGCTGAAGATTAAGAGGGGTTGGGCCTGGGTAATTTTATTTTGGGAATGGGAGAGAGGAGTGGAGTGGGCTGGGAATTAGGAACACTTAAGATACACACATATACATATACATATATGTATATACATATATGTATATATATACATATATATATTTTTCGCAAGATTTATAAAACTAATTAACTTTAAATAATTTGAAAAACTCACGAAGCTCGATAATTAATTTGTACCGACGTGGGTCAAAAATTGGGTGTCAACAACAGAGACTTTTGGAGTTTGCAAACATGTTGAGGGAAGCGGGGATCAACATAGACCGGTGGTTGCGTCATGTAGATAGTTTCATCAAGCATGTCATGAAGAAAAGCATTGGAAACATCCAACTGATTGATGAGCCAATTGTTGCGCACGGCGAGTGACAGTACCAGGCGAATGGTTTCCTGCCGAATAACAGGACTGAATGTCTTGGAGTAATCAAGCCCATACTCCTGATTGTATCCTTTAGCAACCAAACGAGCCTTATATCTGGAAATATTGTCATCTGCATTGTGTTTAATTTTGTACACCCATTTACAGCCCACTGGGTGCCGTCCATGGGGCTTAGGTACAAGAACCCAAGTTTTCTGATCAGTCAAAGCCTTAAACTCGTCATCCATAGCATGACGCCAATAAGCATTTTTTGAGGCAACAGAGTAGGTTGTTGGTTCACTATCGAGAAGGGGTGTATTTGGTAGTATGGTAGCCTGCAAGGTTTTGGGTTTAAAGATATCGGATTTGCCACGGGTTAACATGGGATGAGTAGTAGGGGTGGCACGGGTGGTGGTGATTCGGGGGTGGCCGGGAAGGACCCAAAACGGATCGGGCTGGAGATGTTGTGGGTATGGGGTGGTTCGGGTTGGTTGTGAGTGTGGGTGGTGGTTGCGGGTGTATTGTGGGTGACGGTCGAAGGGGTGATGAAGGGTGGTTGGGTAGTGGGTGGAGGTGTGGGGGAAGGTGGTGAGGGACCCTGTGAGTATGTTGGAAAAAGATGAAGGATGCCAATGAATGATGTATTTGTGGAGGAGGAAATAGACTCGTAGGGAAACTCATTTTTGACAAATTTGACATAACAAGATGTGTAGACTTTATGAGTTTGTGGGTCAAGACAGCGATAACCCTTGGAGGTAGGATGATAGCCCAAAAAAATACAAGGACGGGATCGGGGTTGTAATTTGTGAGTAATATGAGGGCGTAGCCAAGGGTAGGCAAGACACCCAAAAACGCGGAGGTTGGTATAATTGGGAAGTTCTTGGTAAAGGAGTTGATAGGGTGATTTGTTGGAGAGGGTGTGACTGGGCATTCTGTTAATGAGGTAGTTTGCGGTGGCTAGAGCTTCTACCCAAAAGGAGACAGGGAGATGAGATTGATGTAGAAGAGTAACCACCGTTTCAATGAGATGGCGATGCTTATGCTCAGTCACCCCATTCTGTTCGGGAGTGTATGGACAGGAGGTTTGATGTATAATTCCCAGGGATTGCAGAAACTGGCCAAAGATGTTATTTACATATTCCTTTCCATTGTCACTTCGAAAAAGTTTAACATGAGAATTGAATTGTGTTTTGACCATTTTTTCAAAAGTGACAAAGGTGGTGTATGCCTGTGATTTGTGTTTTAGTGGGTAGAACCAAGTGTATTTTGTAAAATCATCCACAAAACAAATATAATAGCGAAAACCAGTAAATGAAGGAACAACAGTAGGACCCCATAGGTCAGAATGAATAAGTTGAAAAGGTGCAGTTGTACGCTTCTCAGATAAAGTAAAAGGTAATTTATGAGATTTAGCAATTGAACAGGAGTCACAATTGTTTACATGAATGGAAGAAAAACCTAATTGAGACATTAAAGAATTTATTATTTGAGTAGACGGGTGACCCAGACGACTGTGCCACAACAGACTGTGGCCATCAGCCGAAAGAGCCACCGGAGCCACAGGAACGCTTTCTGAAACTGGGTGGGCAGACGAACTTGTGCCAGGAAGAACGTACATACCATAATCATAGGGGCCCTGAAAAATCACCCTTTTGGTAGTATTGTCTAGGATGTGAAAATTATTAGAGGTGAACAAGAGTGAGCAATTATTGTCTTTTGTGAATTGGTGAACTGAAAGGAGATTGGTTTTAACAGAAGGGACGTGGGTAAGGTTACCTAGGTGAAAGATAGCGGTGGGAGTTTTAATGGTACCCGTGCCAGTGTGAGAAATATTAAGGGACTCACCGTTGCCAACAACAATACCATTGGAGCCATGATATGGATTTGGAGCGTTAAGCTTAGATAGATCAGAAGTAACGTGCATGTTGGCCCCAGTATCCAATAGTCATTCAGAGGAAGGGCTAGCTTGAGATGCATAATTGGCACGGTTATCACTATTTCGGCTCTCCTCATACCGAAACCAGCAACGAGTAGCGGTGTGTCCTGTTTTCTGACAGATTTGACAAGTTGGACGATCCCGCTCGTAAGTGCCCTGCCCGCCGCTGGAAGATGACTGCCCGCCGCTGTCGAAGGAGTGCAGGCTGTTGTTGCTGCCGTGCTGCTGACCGTCGTATGGCGGATGACTGCCCTGCCGACCGCCGCGCGCGCGGCCTCCGCTGTTTCTACCGTAGCCTCCGCGGCTTCCCTGCCGGGCTGCCACCACGCCCCCCGCGATAGTTCTGGCTTGCAGTGAGGGCGGTGGCCGACTCCATAACAGCGGCTTCTCGAGAAGAAGTTTGCTCTCCAGATCCACGTTGATTTCTTCACTTTTTAGCCATGAGGAGATAGTAGTCAGGTCAACGGGCGTTGAAATGATGCGAACCGCCTGTTTAATGGAGGAGTAAGCTGATGGGAGCCCCCGAACGACGCACATGATGAGATCTTTTTCGGAAATGATTTCGTTCACGGTGTCGAGGTTGTGATGATGGTGGAGACCTCGTCTAAATACTCCGCCATAGTTTTTGTGCCTTTGGTAATTGTGTGGAGACGATCACGCAATTGAAAAATATAAGAGTGGGAAATTGATGCATAGCGTGTTGCGAGGGCCTTTCACAGGGCTGAAGCAGTTTTGTAGGATTGGACGTGTTTCTGAACTGTGGGAGAGATAACCGCAATCAAACATGATCGGATCTGGCCATCCACGGCTTTCCAGGCGGCATAGGCCGGATTGGTTTTTTCTGATTTTTCCGTGGCGGTGATGACTGCCGGCGGTGGTTCTGTGCTTCCATCGACGTATTTGAGAAGGTAATTGGCCTCAAGGGCTATAAGAACGATGATTCTCCATGTAAGGTAATTTATGTCTGATAATTTTTTGGGAATCAGGGCATGAAGATGCCTGAGAAGGAGTTTAACGCCAGAAGGAAGTGAATCGAGAGGATCCACCTCGGTTGTCATGGCTGCCGCCGGCCAAGAGAAGAGAGGGAACGATCGGTGCCCTAAAGAGAGAAAAAAAACCTAGAGAAAAGAAGATCTAGGTTTTCTGGCTCTTGATACCATGAAGGAATATTGATTGTTTTGAAGTGTTAACCTAATAAGAGAATACATGGGAGATATATATAGAAGATATAGAAAGGAGTACTAATCCTAATAGGACTAGGATTAAGGAGTACTAATCCTAATAGGACTTGGATTAGTACATAGTAAATACTAATATTATGTAATACTATTTATTTAATACTATCTGTTATTAAACTTATAAATCTGAACTCTATGATTCACCATATGAAAAAAAATCCATGTTGATTTGATACGATAGAAAGGAAAGAGAGCAAATAATTTTTTCAAAGAGGAAATACGTGTTGTTAGAATTAAATTTCATGTCCTTAATTAATTTGGCAATTGAATGGACATAATTTGATTAATGACTTGGAATTTGGAAATGATTTAGATGTGTACATTTAAAATTTCATTAATATTTCTAACCAACCAAATATGAAGGGTTTACAAAAAAAAAATTCACTTTGTTTCGTTTTCATACTTGAACTATGACTATCTATGTATCAATACGCAATTCAACTATTTATTATTTTCTTTAATTCAACTATTTATTATTTTGTTTATCTAAGTGTAGCTAGTGTCGTCTATTAGTGATGTATTATTGATGAGGCACAGGAGAAGCATCATCGTTCTTGCACTCATTGATTTGGTAACTTCTAGTATCTCGAGTTTTGAATTCTCATCATGCTTTTTTCATCACGGTTTCTCTTCGAGAACACTTGCTTCGTCGATATTGTTAGAGCTCGTTTACACTAAATATACAGCTTATGATCATTATATAAGTGAGATGAATTCATGAGATTCTTCCATTTTAAATCGGAGATTTCAAACTTAGAGCTCGTGAGAATGGAAAATTTTCTAAAACACGACAATTTCCTCGTTATAGAACCCTACACGAAATTAGATTATTCGATCGTCAATTATATTTCTCGTATACCAAAATGGTTAAACAAAAAAAGAATCTTCTTTTTCAATTTTCTTTCAACCCTTTGTTTTCTTTATGGTAAAAGTCATCGCAAAGGTGTGAATTTAATATTGAAAGGTGTAGAATGGTACAAGGGAAAAGTCCAGGTTATGTATGATCACCATCTCACTCAAGTCATCATCAATACGTACGCATGGACGTATTCTTTTAAGATATGAATACACTTTGATGTGTCACGTCAGCATTGAGTGTTCACAAAATACAATGAGAACAAGTTGAAGTATTTAGTCGTTAGACAAGTCTAGACTAAATTAAAATGTCTAGATGTGCACTCCCAAAATCTAAAAGGCTATTTGATAGCTATAATCAAATTTAAGTGTATGTGTAGGGATAAGATACAAGTACTCCCTAGACTATGACCAAAATTCCAAAGACACACCTTAGCTAAATTAAGGTTCTATTACCGTCTGAATCTTTTTTTTTAAAATTTTGTACACCTTTTGTGTTACGTGACACACTCTGTGACTCCACGAAATCTAGATGCGTGAAAGATATTTGGATGCCACGTAAGCCAAAAAGGTGCACAAAATTACAAAAAAAATGGGTTAGGAGAGTAATAGGACCTTAGTTTAGTTAAAGTTTGTTTCTGGAATTTCGGTCATAGTCTGGAGAAGGTATTTCTACATTTTCCCATCTGTTAACATATTAGTTGTCGAATTTTGAAAGTTTGACCAAACAAGCTCGAAATGAAACATCAGCTGCCTCATAAAGCCTAAGCAAGTCTATATATATCTTCACATATCACTCTGTTGAATAACAAAATGTTAAACTACTTCAATATTTTGTTATGTTATTGTATAGTAATAATTTTCATTTTCCAAGTTATAAAATGTCGAGATAACTCTTCTCCTCCTGCATTTTACTGCCCAAACACAACTTATACTTCCAATAGCACTTATAGCTTCAATCTCAAAGCCCTTCTATCATCTCTAGCCTCGAATTCTTGGAGGCCTAACGGATTTTACAACACAACATCTGGTAACACGGGGTCCGATATAGTTTATGGGATATTTTTATGCAGGGGAGACGTTGCCCCTGATGTTTGTCAAAATTGTGTGTCAACGGCTGTTAAAGATGTAACCTCGGAAAGTTATTGTCCTAATGGAAAACTTGTTGTCCTTTGGGTTGACGAATGCCTTTATACGTTACTCATATCAACCTTTATTTGGTACCGCGACGAGATGTGGTTTTTTAAATACACAAAATGTCAGTGAACCACAAAGGTTCTTATCAGTTCTTGGAAATGTCATCAATGAATTAGTAGCAAGTGTGGCTGCAAATGAAAATAATTGTCCGGGGAAAATATATGCTTTGAAAGAAGCAAATTTTTACGTCACTCGAAAGAGTTTATACCTTTGCGCAATGCATATCTAATGTGTCTGTTTCTTCATGTGAGATGTTGCCAATCTGTGTTAAGAAAATCAAAAATTACTGGTTGTAATAAATCATTCTTTTTAAATGTACAACTTAAATCAATTGGAGTTTTGACTACATTGAAATTCAAGTAATTGAACTTATCCAATACTTTTCCAATATAATGAGATTGATATAATGCTAGTCCCTGGGGAGTTTTGATAATCCTGACCCCTAAGATCAAATTAGCAACTCCTAAGTCTTTCATATCGAACTTGCTGGACAACATGCGCTTAGTAGCATTTATATCGTCAATTTCTTTACTCATTATTAACATGTCATCAACATACAAACAAACAATGACTTCATGATTCATAACGTTTTTAATGTAAACACATTTATCACATTCGTTAATCTTGAATCCATTTGCCAACATTACTTGATCAAATTTAGCATGCCATTGTTTGGGTGCTTGCTTGAGTCCATAAAGTGACTTCACAAGTCTGCACACTTTCTTTTCTTTACCAGGAACTATAAACCCTTCAGGTTGTTCCATGTAAATTTCTTCCTCTAACTCTCCATTTAAGAAGCCAGTCTTTACATCCATTTGTGGATTTTAAGATCATGCACTGCTGCTAGTGCTATTAACATCCTAATTGATGTTATCCTTGTTAGTGGAGAGTATGTGTCAAAGTAGTCCAGACCTTCCTTTTGTCTATACCCTTTGACTACCAGTCTAGCCTTATATTTGTCAATAGTCCCATCAGTTTTCATTTTCCTTTTAAAGATCCATTTTGGTCCTAAAGGTTTATTTCCTGGAGGAAGATCAGTCAATTCCCAAGTGCAATTGCTTAAAATTGATTCAATCTCACTATTGACTGCTTCTTTCCAATAAGTTGACTCTGACGAAGACATAGCTGCTTTAAATGTTTGAGGCTCATTTTCAAGCAGTAGTGCTACAAAATCTAGTCCGAATGAAACAGATTTTCGTTGTCGAGTACTTCGCCTAGGTTCCTCACTAGTTAGAATATTTTTCATTGATTCTTCTCGTGGTCGTTTAGGTCTTTCACTTATTGACTCACTTTCAGTTTTATACGGATAAATGTTTTCAAAAAACTCTGTATTATCTGATTCAATTATCGTATTAACATGAATCTCAGGATTATCAGATTTGTGAACCAAAAATCGACAGGCTTTACTATTCACAGCATACCCAATAAAGACACAATCTATTTATTTGGGTCCAATTCTAATCCTCTTAGGTAAAGGAACCTCTACCTTGGCTAAACACCCCCACACTTTGAAATATTTCAAGTTGGGTTTTCTTCCTTTCCACAACTCATATGGATATTGATTGTGTTTTTTGATGGGGTACTCTATTGAGTATTTTATTAGTTGTAAGGATGGCTTCCCCCCAAAGATTTCGCGATGAACCAGAATTGATCATTAAGGCATTCATCATTTCCTTTAATGTTCTGTTCTTCCGTTCTGCCAAACCATTTGACTGTGGTGTATAAGGTGCAGTAGTTTGATGAATAATACCATATTCCAAACATATCTCTGCAAAAGGAGATTCATATTCTCCACCCTTATCACTTCGAATCATTTTTATCTTTAGATTCAATTAGTTTCCACTTCATTTTTGTATTGCTTAAATGCATCAATTGCGTCATCCTTACTATTAAGCAAATATACATAACAAAATCGAGTGCAGTCATCAATAAAAGTTATTAAATACTTTTTTCCACCACGAGATGGTGTTGATTTCATATCGCATATATCTGTGTGAATTAAGTCTAAAGTTTTAGAATTTCTTTCAACAGACTTGTAAGGATGTTTAACAAACTTACTTTCCACACAAATTTCACATTTCGACTTATCGCATTTAAAATCAGGCAATACTTCTAGATTAACCAATTTTTGCAAGGCTTTGTAATTTACATATCCCAAACGGGCATGCCATAAATCACTTAACTCCAATAAGTAAACAGAAGCAGAATTTTTCTTAATACTGTCAATAACCATTACATTTAGTTTGAAAAGACCCTCATTGAGGTAGCCCTTTCCTATAAACATTTCATTATGACTTTTTACAGCTTTACCACTAACTAGGACACACTTAAACGTGTTCTTAACGAGTAGTGCAGCAGAAACTAAATTCTTCCTAATAGTAGGGACATGCAGAACATTGTTTAAAGTCAACACTTTGCCGGATGTCATTTTCAGCATTACATTCCCAGTTCCTGCAATCCTTGCTGTTGCTGTGTTTCCCATGAATAAATCTTCATCGTACTCAGCAGGAGTTTACGTTGCAAAGGCTTCTTTTGCAGAGCAAATATGTCTAGTAGCACCTGAGTCGAGAAACCACTCCTTGGGATTTCCAACTAAGTTACACTCTGATATCACTGCACACAAGTTATCTGCATCTTCCATCTTCTCCACAATGTTTGCTTGACTTTTGCCTTTGCCTTTGTTTTTGTCCTTTCTTGGAGCATGACAATCAGAAGATCTATGACCAGCCTTGCCACAATTATAACAGTTGCATTTGAATTTCTTCTTGGCCTATTCTGACTTCTGCCCGTTGGACTTCTTTCTCTTTTTGTCTTTGGTAGGAGCTTCTTCAACAATATTAACTCCAATGATTGTTGAACTCTTACGCGACTTCTTTTCGGTATTTCTGTTATCTTCCTCAATCTTGAGACGAATCACAAGATCTTCAAGCTTCATTTTTTTACGCTTGTGCTTTAGATAATTCTTGAAATCATTCCACGAAGGAGGCAACTTCTCGATCATTGCAGCCACTTGAAAAGCTTCATTTACTACCATATCTTCAGCAATCAGATCATGGAGAATAAGTTGAAGTTCCTGCACTTGTGATCCAACAGTTTTACTATCTACCATTTTATAGTCTAAAAACTTTGCGACCACAAATTTTTCAAGCATGCATCTTCTGTCTTATATTTCTTCTCAAGTGCATTCCACAACTCTTTTGAAGTTGTTATTGCACTATAGACATTATATAAGTCATCCTCTAAAGCACTCAAAATGTAACCTTTACATAGGAAGTCTGACTGTTTCCATGCTTCAACAATCATAAATTTTTCCCTGTCTGGCATATCATCAGCAGGTACTGGAGTATCTTCACTTGTAAATTTCTGCAGACCAAGAGTGGTAAGCCAGAAAAATACTCGTTGCTGCCATCCTTTGAGATTCACACCTGTGAATTTACCCGGTTTCTCTGCTTGTGATACAAGAGTTCGGGTTGGTGCAGCAACAACCACTGTAACACCAGTGTTTTCCATTTCTGATAAACAAAATTGATACAATATAAGTAAGCAATAAATTATAATTGCAGACTTAAAGGAGTATAAAATCACAAAGATTTTTGTCTCCACCAGAAACACAGATTTATATAATTTCCTTAAGATTGTTGAAGCATGGAAACAGTCAGACTTCCTATGTAAAGGTTACATTTTGAGTGCTTTAGAGGATGACTTATATAATGTCTATAGTGCAATAACAACTTCAAAAGAGTTGTGGAATGCACTTGAGAAGAAATATAAGACAAAAGATGCATGCTTGAAAAAAATTTGTGATCGCAAAGTTTTTAGACTATAAAATGGTAGATAGTAAAACTGTTGGATCACAAGTGCAGGAACTTCAACTTATTCTCCATGATCTGATTGCTAAAGATATGGTAGTAAATGAAGCTTTTCAAGTGGCTGCAATGATCGAGAAGTTGCCTCCTTCGTGGAATGATTTCAAGAATTATCTAAAGCACAAGCGTAAAGAAATGAAGCTTGAAGATCTTGTGATTCGTCTCAAGATTGAGGAAGATAACAAAACTATTCCCCATCAATGTGGGGGATTGTTGGGTATGTAGCAAGAATTGATGGGAAATAGAGGGAAGGAGAGGAATTTGAAAAGTTTAGAACTTGAAAGGTTAGGAACTTGAAAATTCCTCTAATGCTTTAATAAAAAAGGCAATAGTCCCTCATCGGTAATGGAAATGAAAATAGGAGAGTTTAAATGAATAAACACTCCTATTAATTATTAAAAGGGTTGGAAAGAGGGACCCCCCTCACGCCGTCGTCGTCTCGCTCGCTCGCTTTGGCTTTTGATCGATCGAGAGATAATTTTTTGGACAAATTTATTTTAATAATTTATTTAATTAATTAAATGGCCAAAAATTATTTTCAATTAATCAGTTGATAACAGAAATTAACCGAAATATTTTCAACTTTTTAGTTAACCTGACCCGACTCAGATCCGCGCGCGTGACCCAATTCCGTTATATTTAAAAATTCCCGCCACTGTTCTGAAAGGTTGCAACTTTCAGGAACAGTCAATACCAATTGGAAGTTTGCAACCTTTCATTAATGGTCGTGTTAATTCTGAAAGGGTTGCAACCTTTCAGAATATATTATTCTTGCCTATAAATACCATTCAGTCTTCAGAATATTTAAAAACGAATTTTCTAATCTTCCTTCTTCTTAAAAACATATATTTCTTCGTGTACTTTCCTGCTGTGGATTGATTCGCTGACAGTAGAGTTTTTGGTATCTATACTCTACTGATTAAGATCATTTTATCCTGGGAGGTTATATTCCAAATCAAACCTCGGATACTAGAGGGGAATAATTTCCTTAAGGGGACACTGTGAATTCAGTGGACTTGATTTTCTTCCCAAAAAGAGAAATAAAAGAGTATTCAACATTCTGGTAAGTTTACAGATTAAATTATTTTTTACAAATAAATTTCTGTTCATCTTATTTACTGGTTCTAAAAATCTCAGTTACTTTGTGTTTCTGAATAATTTATTACAACCAGTAATTTCTGATTTTCTTAACACAGATTGGCAACATGAGAATTGCTTGAGGACTGCTATGGGAAGAGAGGTGGGAGAGATTTGCTTCCGAGTTGTAACGTTAGGTATGAGTTGTACCCCTTTTACAACGTTTCTGCATCAACGCCACCTTCTTCATCGCCCACAAGCAACGATAGAGGTAACTCAATTTGATGATAGAATACTAAATATAGAAATATGTTATTCTCTTTAGTCTGATTAACGAAAGAAAGAATATCAGATAAATCAGGAAAAGGTAGTACATTAAATGAACAAAAAGTCTTTTTTACTTTCTTAAATTCCGTGTCAAGTCAAAACTAGAGCAAGTCAGTGGTTCATAAAACCTTGACAACGTAATGATGTGTAGTTAAAAAAATTGGACAAGTTGATAAGTGAAAATCATTTATTCTCTCTTTTTTATTACAAAATTTTGTTTTATCACTATAACGAGGTTTAGTTGAATGACCATTTGTGAAATTGAACATGATCATCGCGTTCATTCTATATATCTTGTGATGCTCTACATGTAAAATGTTCGTTTATATATGGTTCCACTTTATTCAATATAAATTAACAGAGTCGCGGTTTTGGTTGAATGTTTAAACAAAAGTTTTGTCTAACTGATGCAGATAAAGTGGGAATTGCATCCGGTGTAATTGTTGCCATAGTTGTTCCAATTGTTGTCTCGGTTATACTCTTCATATTCGGTTTCAGTTGAATAATAAGTAGAACATGGCGAGAATTCAATATTGTAGAAGAGATTACAGGTAAAGTGAATAGTACTTTAAGTTATACTCTATCTGTTTCAATTTGTTTGTCTGATTTTGACTTGACACGGAATTTAAGAAAATAAACAAGACTTTTTAAATAGACATTTTCCTTTTTGCTTGTGCATAAATGAAGATGAAATTTCAGCTGTTGAATCCTTGCAATATAACTTGAACACTATTTGAGTTGCCACGACTAACTTCTCAATCGACAACAAAATTGGTGGAGGAGGATTTGGCGTGGTGTACAAGGTCAAGTTGGTTTTCAGGTCATGAGGGGTGTGTTTGATATGCCTCGAGAAAGTCATTTTCTAGTGTTTGGTTATCGGATCAAAAGGGAGAAATGACTTCCCTCATCTAACTGTCATACTTTAGACATTATTATTAATCTTTAGAACTCAAAACATTAAAAAGAGTCGCAATCACTCACCAAGTATCAGAATTATTTTCTAGGAAAACATTTCCCATGAAAAATAACGTCCTGGTATCAAACACACCCCTTATGTTAGTCCATCTTGCCTTGTAACTTCGTGTTGATATCCTATTATACTCTCAGGGTAAACTTCTCGATGGACAAGAAATAGTTGTGAAGAGGCTATCAAGAAGCTCGGGGCAAGGCATAGAAGAATTCAAGAATGAGATTGTATTGATCGCAAAGCTTCAACATAGAAATTTAGTGAGGCTATAGGGATATTGCTTGGAAGGAGATGAAAAGATACTCGTCTATGAATTCGTCCCCAATAAAAGCCTCGATTATTTCTTATTCGGTTGATTTTCATCTTATAACATTCATTTTTGTGTATTTTTTTATTGCTATAATCGTCTATTTGTGTATTTTTCTTATTGATATAGTCGTCTGTCTAGAAACAACCTCTTGCAGAAATACAAGGTAACGGTCCTTGTAGAGTAATTTCAACAGATCTTTAAGAAAAAACTCAGTTTCTGATCAAATTTTGTAGGTCCTGAAAAGCAGCAGCTACTAGATTGGTCGAGACCTTACAAGATTATAGGAGGGATTGCGCGTGGACTACTTTACCTACATGAGGATTCTCGTTTAAGAATTATACATCGCGATCTCAAAGCAAGCAATATACTGTTAGATGCATAAATGAACCCGAAAATATCAGATTTTGGAATGGCAAGAATATTTGGAATTGATCAAAGTGAAGAAGTAACAAGTAGGATTGTTGGGACATAGTAATTTTTAAAGACTTCCAGCTTTTTCCTTTATGAATACGCGTTTTTTCTAGCTAACCATCGTGTTTGTTTGTCGTTGTATAGTGGTTACATGTCACCGGAGTATGCAATGCAGAGGGGCAATACTATGTTAAATCAGATGTTTTTAGCTTCGGTGTTCTGCTTTTGGAGATCACAAGTGCAAAAAAGAATAGCGCGTTTTACCAATCAGATGGAGGTGAAGATCTTCTAAGCTATGTAAGTCTTCCGTTTACCTTTCTATCCGTAAGAGCTCAACATGTATCCAACTTGACTCTGATATTATCCATGGTTTTAGCCAGGCATGATACATTAAACCTGACATCTATGACCTCCAACTTGGATACATGTTGTAGGTTTGGAAGAATTGGAGAGAAGCTACGCCATTGAACATAATGGATCCAACATTCGCGGAATCATGCTCAAGAAATGAAGTGATACAATGTATACATATTGGATTGTTGTGTGTACAAGAGGATGTTAATGAAAGACCTATAATGGACTCAGTGGTACTCATGCTTACTGTGTAATATATCTTATAACACATGTTATTGAAAATCTATATTCCGTCTATATAGGTGAACAAATAAGTCCAAAGAGAAAGCGAAAGGTACGAAAATGAAAATATAGTAGTAAAAAATCTATTTTCTGTCTATATAGGTGAACAAATAAGCTCGAAATGTACGAAAATAAAAAAAATAGTAGAAACCTGACATCTATGACCTCCAACTTGGATACATGTTGTAGGTTTGGAAGAATTGGAGAGAAGCTACGCCATTGAACATAATGGATCCAACATTCGCGGAATCATGCTCAAGAAATGAAGTGATACAATGTATACATATTGGATTGTTGTGTGTACAAGAGGATGTTAATGAAAGACCTATAATGTACTCAGTGGTACTCATGCTTACTGTGTAATATATCTTATAACACATGTTATTGAAAATCTATATTCCGTCTATATAGGTGAACAAATAAGTCCAAAGAGAAAGCGAAAGGTACGAAAATGAAAATATAGTAGTAAAAAATCTATTTTCCGTCTATATAGGTGAACAAATAAGCTCGAAATGTACGAAAATAAAAAAAATAGTAGTGTGGCTGCTGGGATTCGAGCCCAGGTCACCACGGCCACAACGTGGAATTCTTACCACTAAACTACAGCCACTTTGTTGTTGTATTAAGCTACAAAAAATATTAAATAATAAAAAAATAATAAAAAAACCGACAAATCAATTTAAGATTTTATGGCTTAATTTATTTAATGGTTTTATTAGATAGAGGAGTGTAATGAAAAAAAGAAAGTTTTTTTTTCAGATTTACCGGCGTAATATTAATGTGATTACAAAATATTTTTAAAAAATAAACTGATTTACTTAATTAGTAGTTTATACTCTCTTCTTTCCTTTTTACTTGTCATAATTTTCTTCACAAAAGACAATTTGATTAATTTATTGAGCCAAATTTTATATTAAATGTTTATAATTGTATAAAAATACTATAAGTTATAATTTTTCTCATATTAATAAAATTTAAATTTACATCTTATAATATTAATCAAATTTTATCAAACAATTTTACTCTTAAAAAGCAAAATATGACAAATAAAAAGTTACTACAAATTTTAACTAAAATCTGCTCAATCATGCGTACAGGTAAATGTGTACCAAGAATGAAGTCATAAAATATTTTAAAATATACCAACTATTGGACTCATGTGACCTACTAGTATCTTCAAATATAATAAAAAGAGATAATATTCGAAAATACATCTAAATTAATAGAGTTTTATATTTTAATTATTAATTATTTTCTATCTAAATTATCATCAATTATTATTATTTTTGTTTGAATCATTAATATTTATGTATTAAAAATTACCGGGTTAAGTCGATGGTGCATTGATAATATTTAGCTAGGATGGGGAAGCAACTAATATTAAATCAAAAATTTATTTTTGTAAAGATAAATAATTTAAGTAGATTCATATGTTGCAAAAAAGTGAAAAATATCAAAAAAAATAATAATAAAATAAAATCAATTCAATCCTAGCAAGACAAGTTGCCATTGTCACTTTAGCAACTCACTTTAGTTGAAAAATAAATAAATAAATGTGATATTTAAAAAGACAGTTTCTAAATTCATTCTTCCTAAAATAATGTCTAAATACATTTGAAATTCATTCTTATAAAAATACTAAGTAATATCTAAATCCATTAATCTTTTAAGTTTTAATAGTTTTCAGAATGAGTCTTTACTCATTTCATTTGTTAAGTTATTATGATTTTTATTTGTCTTAATAACAAATGAGCCTACTCATTTCATTCACTAATTAAGATATTAAATAGCAATTATATTTTGTAATTGTGGAAGTGAATATTGATTATTTGATCATGAGCCAACAAGACATTGATTCATAACCCCTATATATATATATATATCAATAATACATTTATTATAATCTCATATATAAAGAAGAAGAACATATAAAATATTTGCGGACACACTACTCTTATCTATGTTAATATGTGTGTGTGGGACAATTGAAAAATGAGATTCAAAAAATGGATTGTTTATTTTATTTGTTATTATTTCATAAATCTAATTTTTATCTCACAATTTGATCAACTTGTCATTGATTTATTTTTATCTCATAATTTGATCTAACTTGTCATTTTTATATTTGGGGAGCAAACATAACAATTTATTCGAATTAGATATTTATATTAAATCAATATATATATCTGGTACAAATAACATGTTAAATATTTACATAAAAAATAAAAAAAACAAAGAGAAAAAAAATGAAAATAATTAAATTCACTACGAGAAGGTTGGAATTTTGAAAAGCACACGTCATTTACATAAAAACGAAGTTAAAATTCTATATTATGGCAAAACTCAAGTTATTTTCATCAAAATTCTATATCATTGTGTAATAATTAACAAAATCCCTCTATATAAATATATTTATCCAATTAAATATACATGTTAAACAAAGCCACAAGGAATTTTAATACTATATGTTGTTTTTGGGTACCCCTTACTCACAAACCAAATTGTCTCTTGGTTTCTACGAAAAATATATATGATTGATTCAATGTTTACTAAGTTCTTGTCAACTAATGATAAGCTTTTATATTTGCTTTTTTAATAGCTTGCTATTGAGATCAAGATAATGTTGCATAAAGTATTAGCATTATTTTTCCTATTTAACAACTTTTTAATTTAAATAATTAGTATTTGTCACTATTAAGTTGAAGTGGACAATGGTTGAAAGATATATATATCTGAATATTGTTATAAAGCAAACATGCTTGGATGTTGACATGCACCGTAGGTTGAAAGTAATGCGACGGATTGAATTGAATTTGGATGAATGAAAATAAATTAAATTAGTAGATGAGTAGGTCATTCGATGAGACAGATCAAGATAAGTTAAATAACAGATTATTGACCTAAAATTGTTGATATAGTTTCTTGATATTCCATCGCTAAATAAAATTAATGATACATTTTGTTGTTTAAATTACTACATTTACCCATCGTTACTTCCTTTTTTTCAATAATGTTTATGAAGTCCGATATATACAACTAACAATAAACATATCTAGTGTAAATCATAGGGTCTTGGGAGAGTTATGTATACTCAGCCTTACCTTTGCTTTGAAAAAATAAGAAATTGTTTTCGATAAATTCTTAGCTCAAATACAACACATCAACATCAAGTATTTTAAAAAAGCCTAAAATTTTTTAAGGGAAAAAGGACAATATACCACCGACTATCATAAATGGTATGAAGATATTCTCCTTCATACTTTTGGGATGTCGATGTCTCTGTCATCCAAAAACTAGATTATATATACTCTTTATACTAAAAGACATACACTTGTCATGATCTTATCCACCGATCAGATCGATGGATAAGATTGTATCACGTGCCCCTATTTAGTCTTCTGTTAGAGTGAAGGGTATATATGCTCTGTTTTTGGATAGCAAGTACATCAATGTTCAAAAAGTATGATGGAGGATATCTGCATACCATTTACGATAATTCAGGGATATATTTGTCCTTTTTCCCTTTTTAAATAATATTTTTCTTCTTCCTCCTTCAACTTGATATATATATATATGTCCTCTCCAAAGCTACATTGTATCTATAGTTTCAAGCAAAATGAATATTCACAAAAAATACCTACAATGTTTGTTCTTCCTTATTATTATTCTAACCATTTGTGGATTTTCTTTAGCAAATAAAACAAACCCCGCCTCAAAAAACCTCAACTTTAGTAAATTCTTGAATTCAATTTATGAATGGAGAATTCAACAGAAGAAAAACTTTGGAGATTCCAATAATAATAATCTAAAAATTGGAGCCCCTACTGTGTTAGCTGGAATTTTTTGTTTTATTGCAGCCTCTATTTCTAGTGCTGGTGGAATTGGAGGTGGTGGATTATATGTACCAATTTTAATAATTGTTGCTGGTGTTGATCTCAAAACAGCCTCAAGTTTCTCTGCTTTTATGGTAATGTTTGTTCCGAACCGTGTGACTATTTCATTTAATTCGTTTAGAGAGTATATTTTTATTTACTTAATTATTTTACGTCTTAATATATTTGTTCACGTGTTGCTTGATTCCTATTCATATGTCAAATTTTTCGAAATACCTTGTTCTTTTTCTTGGGGGGTATCTAGCAATGAGATTTATTATCTGTTTGGTTTAGTTTTTTAGTCGAAATGCTTAAGAAAAGTTGAGATGTTTGACTAAGCTTTTAAAAAAAAAAGACATTTTTGAGTAATAGGTCAAAATTGTTTTTAAAATTGATCATCTAAATACAAATCATCCTTCAAAATACTTTTTTGAAATAAAATATATAAAATAATACTTTCTTTTTTAATAAGCAGATTTTGAAAGTTTACCCATACATATAAACTCGAAACTTCATGCATTATCCCTGATATGCATGTTTGATTAAAAGTTTGATCTGTTTTGAAGAGCACAATTATATTATATTTCAACACGCGTGATTCCTTTTTATACATCAAAATGTTCTATTTCTTTATAACAATGAGATTTAAATTGATATATGTTTTTTACTTATTTTAATATCACGTTGAAGTGTATTACTTAAATTTTATATTATTATAGATATATATTTTATAATTAATTTAATTATATATTATGTCTCAACAGGTAACCGGAGGCTCGATAGCCAATGTTGTTTGTAGCATGTTCTTACCAAGTGCCAAACATGGTGGAAAAATATTGGTTGATTTTGACATAGCTTTACTCTCACAACCATGTATTTTATTGGGAGTTAGTATTGGAGTAATTTGCAATCTTGTTTTCCCAGAATGGCTTATTACTATTCTATTTGCAATATTTCTTGCTTGGTGCACTTTCAAGACATTTAAATCAGGAATTTATTATTGGAAAATTGAATCTGAAGAAGTTATGAGGAAAAAAGAGAATATTGAGGAAATTGAGGGACCTTTATTGCAAAAAGAAGAAAAAGGAATAAAAAATATTCCATGGATGAAAATGGGAGTATTAATAATAATTTGGTTTTCTTTCTTTTCCCTTTATCTTCTTCGTGGCAATCGATATGGACAAGTATGTTTCCTTCCTCTTTTGTCTTTTAATTGCTTGTTTTTATTTATGTTTTACGTAACTGATAAATTTGTCATTATGTGATTAAAAAGTTATTATTTTGAATAGTGAAAATAAGTTCTTGTAAAGTTATAAATAAGACTATCATAATCTGAGTTGCTTAGTTGGGGATAAAAGATAGTAATAATTTCAAAAAAAAATATGAATTAGTTTATCTTTTGTTTAATAAAGAAAATTTAATTAGTCTTATGATTGAAATAGAGCTATTAATTAAGGTAACATAGTTAATTAACTTTGTAAGATAATTTAACTCATTGAATATTTGAACTTGGTGATTCTATTAATTCAATGAGATGAATAACATATTAACCAATCACTAATCAAGTAACGGAAGTTTATATACGCATTACATAATATGCATTTATTAGTTTGTTAGAAATATTTAATCGTACAAATAAATTTATACATGATTTAACAAGAACGAATAAACAACATTAATTAATGGTCTAAATCTATAAATTTTAATAAGTGGCTTTAAACTTTTTAACTAAAATTTATGTCTTATTTTTATTTATTTACAACTTGTCGATAAGTGTGGATCTTTCCTTTTTGTCTTTACATGTTTTTTCCATTTAATATTATTACTTTACTTTAACTTATTTTAATGAGTCTTGTGATCTTATCTCGAATGAGTAGATTTGAATCTTAATGAAATATTTAGGTTGTATTATATCATATTAATTTATTATGATTCAAGAAATTTAATATGATGAGATCAAAGACATTAATCTATCGCAAAATATTTCAGTATTATTTTGTTATCGAATAAGATTAGCGATGAATTTTTTTATTGATCTGTCGTTAATTCTTATTTTTTTTTAATTTTTATTGTTGTGTAGGGAATAATTCATATGAAGGCATGTGGAGTAGTATATTGGATCATCTCATCAGTTCAATTTCCTCTAGCAATAATTTTTACATCATGGATCTTTTACAACAGAGAAAACCACCAAAATTTACCTTCCAAGAAACAGGTATATATTAAATAACAAAATAATATTTTAATATTAATTTACTGTCGTTTCAATTTACTTAACATGCTTTAAATGTTAGGGTTAAATCCACACACTTGATAAATTAAGAACATAAGAATTTTCAAGAGAAAGAGATGAGAGATCTAAAGAGAGAAAGAGAGAAACCAATATATCGTGGTAACATCCCGTGAGTAAACTTCCACGGCGATGGATATATATATTAATAATTCAGAGTATTTTAGGTTACAGAGAATAAATATTGCAGCCTAAAATTTTGGTCGGGGCGCTGCACCGAAACCCTCCTTCGGATGGGGGGCTCCCGCCCCCATAACCCCCTGATAACCTCACCGCAAAGATTAAACCGCGTAAACATTAATATATGACGATATATCAAATATTAATCAGGCTCCACAACCTACATTAAATCTAATACGAAATCCGATTAAAAATGAAGATCATGTATGTAATAATAAACTTTTTCGTTACAAGGTCATTTGATTTAAAATAGGAATTGTAACTTATTCCACCGTATTATTGTCAAATAAACTATAGGAAGTTAATTAACTTGTTTAATTTTGTTTATTAAATTTGTCTTATTTATGTAGGAAATAACATGTGAAACAAAGAATAATGGACCTTCAAGAATGTTCATTTTCCCATTAATGGCACTTCTAGCAGGAGTATTGGGTGGTGTATTTGGAATTGGAGGAGGAATGCTTATTAGTCCACTTTTAATTCAAGTGGGAATAACACCTGAAGTAATTCTCTATTACTCTTCTATTTATGCTAATTATTTTTCAAATTTTAGAATCTCATTTTATTTCGTATTAAGTTGTTTTTGATTTGATGGAAGTCATTTAAAAAAATAATATTTTTTTCTGAGTAAGTCATTGTTTTATTTCGTATTAAGTTGTTTTTGATCTGATGGAAGTCATTTAAAAAAATAATATTTTTTTCTGAGTAAGTCATTGTGTTATTTCGTATTAAGTTGTTTTTAATCTGATGGAAGTCATTTAAAAAAAATAATATTTTTTTCTGAACTAAAAATCACTCAATTTTACCTAAAAATCGTTGGAAGTCATTGAATTCTTATTTTTATATAATAAGAAAAAAAAATACTAAACTTTGCCTAAGATATCACATGAAGTCAGTAGACACTTTTTTGCAATCAAAATGTCTGTTTTATTTTCTCTCTCTTTTAATAGCTATGTAAAGTTGAATGATTTTTTAGTTATGAAAAATAGTTTAGATTACGAAGGTAAAGTTAAGTGTTTTTTATTAAAAAAAAAAAGTTTAGTAATTTAAGTATAGTGTAATAAAGTAGAAGTTGGTAACAAGTTAACCATATATATGATTATATACGCCATTATACACACAAAATATACATCCGCTGGCAACTTCTATAGCTAATTTAAGTGGTTGAGTGGACAGTATTATACCGAAAGTCTATAGGAAACAATCTCTCTGTCTCACAAAGGTAGAGGATATAGTCGATATATATCTTATCCTCTTCAGACCATACTCGTGGGATCACACTGAATATGCTATTGTTATTGTTATTGTTGTGGACGACTAGTTAGGTTAATTCCTTTTTCTTTGCTTAGTAGGACTAATAATGACATTCTTTTTTAAACAGATTACGGCAGCAACTTGTTCATTCATGGTATTTTTCTCCTCTACCATGTCAGCTGTACAATACTTATTTCTAGGCATGGAACATGTCAATACTGCCCTCATTTTTGCAATCATTTGTTTAATTGCTTCACTTATTGGATTAGTTGTGGTGCAAAGAGCCATTGAACACCATGGGAGAGCATCACTTATTGTTTTTTCAGTTGGAATAGTCATGGCATTAAGTACTGTTCTTATAACAAGTTTTGGAGCTTTTGATGTTTGGAAGGATTACACAAGTGGGAAGTACATGGGGTTCAAACCACCTTGTTAAGAAATAATAAGAAAGGGAAATATATCGAGAGTTTGTACTCGTTTGAAGCGTGCTTTGAATTTTGCATATTTTGTGCTAATTATTAACGAAGGTCAATAATCGATATTTGGTGGATATATATATTTGGTTGAATTGTGAACAAGTATTTTCTGAGTGTATTTTATTTTAAAATGATATTAAAGATGTTTTGATCTAATAAATAAAATGAGAATATTCTTTTTAGCAAAATTCTTTTAATAAAGGAAGAAAGAACAAATATACCCCTAGTCTTGAGGTGTATACATTAATATAATGTTGACTTTAGCTGCTAGTCTAAGACTTTATGAAAATAACTGATTGCTTTTTAACACTTTTCGTTGAGGATATATATATACCAATTTTTTTAAAAATGAATATATATATTCTAAATCGTAAAATTGAGTAAGATTTATTTTTTTCCTTTAATAAACTAGACATAATTTTCATATAATTCAGTATTTTTTTTACATAAACGTTCAAAAAGAGACTCAAGAAAGTTTAATAGAAAACTACACCTAACAATTATGACTTATGAAGAAAGAACTAAAATTGCTTTGAGCATTAGTGGTGATACAATTACAAAAGAGGTAAAACTATGAATCGAACATTTTAGACACATGGAGTTTATCCAATGCGTATTAAAATTCTATTAATAATCATAAAAAAAAAAATACTAAATGATTTAGCATGACATGATGGATTAAAAAGCGAGACAAAGGACTAAATTGAATATTCATTTATAATAAAAGGGCATATTGAAGAATATTTTTTTATATATATTAATATATTATCAATTCAAGTTAACTCGTATTAAGAAGTGATCATTTCATTTCAAGTTATCATATAAATCATAGTATAAAGGATTAATAACTGTAAAAATTTTGCATTTCCAAATGTGAGTTTACTTCCAAAAGAAAAAAAGAATTATCGATGGAAAATTATTTATAGCTAAATAAAAAAAATTCGTTATTGATCCTGTTTAAATATTAGGCATAGATCAAAGGTGCTCAATTTTGCAAATGTAAAGGACAAAACTGTTAAAAAATATACTTAAGTGACCATTATGTCATTTTCTCACAAGTATCAATACTGGTTAATTTTTAGTCCTATAAATACAAGCCTTCCATAAAGGAAGCAAAACATCAATATTTTACAAAAAAATAATAATTAAGATGGCCTCATTTAAGCTCTTCATTGCTCTCTTTGTTGCAATTTTAGGTTCTAAATTTTTACCACTCTTCTCCCATTTAATTAGTATATATTTTTTTCCGATGTTTTATTTTCTTTTTTATCCTGTTATAAATATTTAGACAATTGATATTTTTATACAAAATATCAATATGCACTATAAGAAAACTGTGGGGATTTTCTTGGGAAATAGTATGAAAATTTGCAGGAAAATAAGTTTTCTGCGAGTTTTTCATACTAATCCTCATGTAGTTCACAGTTTTCTTGCAGTAGTGTATATATATTAATAGCTAATCAAATCGTTGTTACGTTTAAAATGTGCAGTTAATCTCTCTTGGACTCCAAATAAGATGCAAGTGATGGCGTTACGAGATTTACCAGTTAATGTTGCTAAGATGAAGGGAAAATTACTTGGACTTGGTGATATTACTACTTGTGGGATGGCTTGCAGTGGTCGTAGCGATTGCAAAGAAGGTTTTATGTGTTCAGATTGTGTTAAAGTTGGGACCTTATTTGCTCAATGCATATAATACAATCGCGCTATTATCAATAAAATATTTATGAAACACAGATTATTATTGCACGTAATGGATGGATTATTAATTGTTCGATATGTCTTTATGTTTATTCAAAGCATTTTAAATAATGTTGTATTTGCGAAGTTGTGCTAAGATAATAAATATGTAACCTTATAAGTTTCCTATTTATTGGGAGATTACTTACTTTAATAGGCTACATTTAAATTATATGTATATGTTGGTTGGTTGTCTTTATTTTATCCTACCTGCAAAATTTATTATTTATTGAAGATAAGATCAAAATAATATATTTAAATTGTCATCATATATATGAACTAATTGGGTAGATTGGTGGTGATAGTTCAAATAAAAAATAAAAGATTAATTTTGAGATGGATTTTTACACATAAATTATTAATATTTAGGAAGAAAAAGAGATAATTGATAATTTAAATGTGAAAATTTCCAAAAAGGGTAATAATACATTAAAGGTAATACACATATATGAGTTAAATCGGATAATCAACTCTGTGTGACGTAAATATTATTTCCTAATAGATTTAAAAAAACTTAATTTTCTCGATTTTTTTCCTTACTTATTTTCTCAACTACGTTACCAAACTACAACAATTAATTTTACTAACATCTAAGAATTTCATCAAGCTCATGTTTTTTGTCTTTCAAACTTATTGATTTAAGATTAAATCGTAATGGATTCGAAATTGTTTTTACATTTTCGAATTTGAGCAACAACTTATAAGGATCTAGAATGAATTTAGCTCTTGAATCACCATTAAAGTTGAGGTTTAAGAAATAATCAAGAAATTATAAATTTTTGTTTTTCTTCTTCTAAACCTCTTCCTCATCTTAACATTTGAATTGGTTGGATATATTATATTTTTAGGGATCTCTATATTTTTAAAATAAAAAAGGATGAAAATGAAATATATTCTTTAAATTTAAAAAAAATGCAATTACACGTGGCAATGTGTGCATTTCACTGTCTATCCCCCCCCCCCCCCCCAAAAAAAAAAAAAACCCCAATAAAATATGTCTGTAAAACACTAGTACTTAACTATATATAAAAGGAATATACAATATTAAATGAATATATATGTGAAAAAAGAAACAAATTAGGGTGGGGTTTAACATATAATAAATAATTAGGGTCTGAATTGGATAAGTTAATTCACATTAAATTATCCGAAAGACCAACATGACTTTGTTTAAAGCCCCATCTAATCAATAGTTAAGTTTTAGGGGCATTTTTAGATAAAAATATAATGTTAAAGATATTTTTAATTCAATTAAGTAAAAAGAAAAAGTTTCAGCCAAATTTATTTGATTAATGATATTTTGACACTTTTCTAATGTTTATGTAACTTTTGTACATAAACATTTAAAGAGAGACACAAGAAAGTTGGATAGTAAAATAACTCAATATAGAAAGATGTCACCTCAAAGAAAACTACTCCTAACAATCATGAATTATGAAGAAAAAAACTAACATTACTTTATTACTTTGAGCATTAGTGGTGATACAATCACAAAAAAAAAAAATCACAAAAAAAAAAAAATTGAAATATTTTGGACAGATAAAGTTAACTCGTTTCATGTCGAAACTCTATGAAAAATAAATATAAAATTACTAAATGGTTCTATATGACACGGGTGTACATGTATCAAAACTGTGACGGATAATTGAATTGAGTAATTCTATATAATAATATAGGATCATATTTAGAAATATTTCTTACGAAGAATTTAAATTATATATACTAATATTACACTATATGTTTAATATATTCAGTACCAAGAGGTGATTATTTTATTTCAAGTTATCAAATCAATCATTATACGAGCCCTCAGATGTAAGTTCACTACTTAAGAAAAATAGGTATTAGTGATGAAAAATTATGTAGCTAAACAATAACAATGAAAATTCATAGTTCATCTTATTTAGAGACGAATTATCTAAAAGTTCTTTAAAAAATACTAAGTTTATAGTTGGTTTTATTTTTTTTAGTGGTACTCGTTAAATTCTAAATTCGTTTTATTTTTTCTCACAAACTCTAATAATCTGAGCTTGTTAAATATTAGGCGTAGACCAAATGTGCTCACTTTTGCAAATGTAGAAGACAAAATTGTTCAAAAATACATTTAAGGGACCATTTTGTCATTTTCTTGCAAGTTCCAATTCTGGCTAATTTTAGGCCTATAAATACAATCTGCCATGAAGCAAGGAAAACATCAAAATATTTACACATTAATTAAGATGGCCTCATTTAAGCAAACTTTGCTCTTTATTGCTCTCTTTGTTGTAATTTCAGGTTATAAACTTGTTGATGTTTTCTTTTTCCTTTTTAGTCTGTTATAAATATTTAGACAATTGACGCGAATATATATCATCATTCTAATCGTTGTTATATATTTGCAGTTAATTTCTCTTTCGATTCGAATAAGATGCAAGTGATGGCATTACGAGACTTACCAGTTGATGTTGCTGAAATGAAAGGGAAATTACTTCGACTTAGTGATATTTCTACTTGTGGGAGTGCTTGTAAGAGTCGTAGTGATTGCAAAGAAGGTGTTATTTGTTCAAATTGTGTTTCACTTGGAGCGTTGTTTTCTCAATGCATGTAATATGAGCGTACTATTACTGGTGAAATATCCTTGAGCTCTCAATCGATAAATTATATATTAATTGCTTAATATCTTTTTTATATTTATTCAAGCATTTCAAATAATGTTGTATTTTTAAAGTTTGTGTAAGAAAATAAATACGTAACCTTATTGATTTTCCATATATTGGGAAACTACCTACTCTAATAGATTGGTTGCCACTTAAATACATGTATATGTTGGGTGTTTTGTGTTTATCCTATGTGCAATTCATTATTTATTAAGATAATATAATTAAAATAATATACCCTAGTTATTACCTTTTTTGAAGAAAAAAAACTACATAATATAAGCAAACATAACTATTTTATATGCATATATAATCTTGCAATATTTTCAACCAATTATATAACATAGCTACGCTAAAAAGATTTTGTAGCAAATATTTCCACTCTCTTCCTATTTCGTTCGCCACTCTCCTCTCTTCCTCGCTCTCTCTCGCTTTCATTTCTCCTCTCAAGTTCTCTTCTTTCCTCACTACAATCTATTGCGTGAATCTTTCTTCTCCCTCCATGTTTTATTATATGGGAAAAGACTCAAATATGTCATCGAACATTGAGAAAAGGTTATCTATGTCATTTGTTAAAATTTTGACTCATTAATTTATGTTGTATCTGTTTGAGAAAAGGTTCATTCATACCATTATTTGTTAACTAAAAATAATTTTATTTTGCGATACCATTATTCATTATGATTCTGCCACGTCTCTAATTTAAGAGAAAAGATTCAAATATGTCATCGAACTTTGAGAAAAAACTCAAAATCATTCTTATAGTCTAATGCTAAAAATCAATGAAAACCTTTAGAGGCGATACTTTACGAATTTGTGGCAACTTTTGTAGCCGCTATAGGTTCAATTTCTCGTAGTAAATCCTAGTTGATAATACTTAAGGGGAGGGAATTAGTTTCACGTGGCTTGCATATCACTAATACTATTAATTTGTTAACTCTTGAGGGTCTTCGTGGTCTCTTAGGATAACGACAGAAACATTTTTTTTATACAAAAATGTAATGAAAGGTTTAAGTTATCTATTTTACCTAGTCTAGGAAAGAACAAATGTATATATAGAACACGATTTATGACTAATAAATTTGGAGCTAATTAACAAAATCCATCGGTAATTTTATTTTAATGACGAATTAGAAATAATTTTCTGTTAACTACGAACAAAATAGTGACGTATAAGCAACAAAATTCATAGTTTATTCCAACTTTTTAGTAGTATTATCATAATTGATTTTACTTTTCTTATAAAGGAAATGGGCCTAATATACCCTTCCATAATTAAGTTTTAGGGACATTTTAAAATAGAAACATAATGTTAAAGATATTTTTAATTCAATAAATTAATATAAGATACTTTTTGCCAAATTAATAGGTTAAAGGTTTTTTTTTCCCACACGTTTTAATATTTTGTACGTAAACATTCATTAAGAAAAAGAGACTCAAGAAAGTTGGATTATAGAATGATCCAATATAGAAAAATGTCACTGTTAAATCAACAGAAAGACATAATACATAAACGTGTGCTTTAGTTTGATCTCATTTTATATTTATGTCCGATAAAGTAGAACAGTAAACACATGAGTCCTACATGACATAGGACGCTACAAAGGACAAAAAATGACATGTAGAATGTCATGTAGGACATGTATATTTATTTGTTCGACTTTATACAGGTTTAAGTGTCTAAGTGAAGAACATAAATGTGATCTGAAGCTAAATTAAAAAGTATATTTATATATTATGTCTAAAAAAAACGAATCTTAACAATTTATGACTTATGAGGAAAAAAACTACCATTGCTTTGAGCATTAGTGGTGATAGAATTACAAAAATGGTAAAATATGGATGGAACATTTTAGAGTTCACTTGTTTCGTATCGAAACTCTATTAATGACGAATAGAGAAAAACTAGATTATTCAATATGACACGAATGTGGATAGACCAAAAAAGTGTAACAAATGACTAAATTAAGTGATTCTATATAATATATAGATTATAGGGTCATATTTAAAAATATTTCTTATGAATAATTTGAATTATGTATTGATATTATATTATTAGTTCAATTTGAACAAATATTAAAAGGTGATCATTTTATTTCAAAGCCGCATATCAAGCATAATATAAAACACACATTAATTAGTTTAAATATTGAAATATTCATGAGATTCTTTCTTAAAAGAATTAAATGTTTGCAAGGGAGTGAGTTTGATTTTTGGTAGTCAAGCTATTTATTAGGCTAACAAGAAAGAAGAAAGGGTAATACATTAAAAAAGAAGAAAGTGTAACAAAAGAAGAAAGGGTAATACATTAAAAAAGAAGAAAGTGTAACACGTATAATCGATTTATTGGTCACATTTTGTTTTAATTCGTCATTTTACACATTGTCTGTGAGTGTAACATACAGTTGATAGTAAAAAAGTGTTCATGACACAATAAATCCTGACATGGAGTATTTAAAATGAACAAACACTAGTAAAAATATTTAAACGAAATTTTGATGTCAACTTTAAATAACTATCGATAAATTCTACCTTAAATATATGGTGTAGACCAAATGTGCTCACTTTTGCAAATATAAAGGACAAAACTGTTAAAAAATATTTGTAAGTGACCATCTTGTCATTTTCTCACAAGTCTCAATTCTGGTTAATTTAGGCTTATAAATACAAGACTTCCACAAAGGAAAAAGCATCAAAATATTTTACAAAAAATTAATTGAGATGGCCTCATTTAAGCAAGCTTTTCTCTTCATTGCTCTCTTTGCAATTTTGGGTTGAAACTTTTACCACTCTTCTCCCATTTTATTAGTATATATTTCTTAGATATTTAACTTTTTTTTTTAGTTTGTTATAAATACTAAATATGTAGCATAGTCAGAATTTTCATTAAAAGGGTCCGAAATAAATACATGAAAGAGTCAAAGAGGGTTCTATATCTACTATATAATATAGGAAAAATGCATAAGTACCCCTCAACCTATGTCTAAAATCTCAGAGATACACTTATACTATATTAAGGTTCTATTACCCCCGAACTTACTTTATAAATAATTTTCTACCCCTTTTCGGCCTACGTGACACTAGTTTTAAAAAAAATGTCAACACACGTTGGACCCACAAGATAGTGCCACGTAGGCCAAAAAGGGGTAAGAAAATTATTAATAAAATAAGTCCAGGGGGTAATAGGACCTTAGTGTAGTATAAGTGTGTCTTTGTGATTTCGGGCATAGATTGAGGAGGTACTTGTGCATTATCCTAATAATATATAATAAAATATCTTCATTATGTATAAATATTGTACTATTCTATCTAAATAAGTCTGAATGAACTCCTAAACCCTTACTAGCTCAACCGCTGACTTAGTCAATTGATATCCTTATATAGGATCTTAGTCTAATCATTGTTGTGTTTACACTGTGCAGTTAATCTCTCTTGGGCTCCAAATAAAATACAAGTCATGGCATTACGAGACTTATCTGTTGATGTTGAAGATATTAAAGGGAAATTACTTCGACTTGATGATATTACTACTTGTGGGAGACGTTGCAAGGTCCATAGTGATTGCGAAGACGGTGTTATCTGTTCAACTTGTCTTATACTTGGATCTACGATTTTTCATTGCGTATAACACAAGTGCACTATTACTAATGAAATATTCTTCGATCGCAAATGAATGAACTATTAATTATTTGATATGTCATAGTGTTTATTCAAGCATTTTAAATAATGTTATGTTATCAAAGTTAGTGTAAGAAAATAAATATGTAACCTTATAAGTTTTCCATATATTGGGAAACTACCTAATCTTATAGGTTACAACTTAAATATATGTATATGTTGGTTGCTTGTGTTTATCCTATATGAAATTCAATTTTAATGAGATAAAGTGAAAAAAATATACCTCAATCCTGATTCTTTTTTAAAAAATTTTCTTCAAATTTCACATCTCAATTACTAATTTATTTATTTAAAATTTAAACGCAATATATTATCATTAATATATAAAAACACACCTAATTGAGTATATGTTGATATATAGTTCAAATAGAAAAATGGAATAATTTATATAAAGTTTGACCAGTTTATTGCAAGGTCTATAACTGATCAAAAACATAATTAAAAAGTAAGAGGTCTATGATGAGATGACAAGAGTTTCTACTTCACAAACCTTCAACAATAAGCCTTAGACGGATATGAGAAGAGGTAATCAAAACAATCCGAGCTTGTAACCTACACAAGTGTAGAAAGCAAGGGAGTAATATCAAATAACAACGATACTCAACAAGCAATCCTAACTAACCCTAGGTAAGACAATACTGAACACAAGTACTCTAACACACCATCCAAATCTCCATAAAACTACAACATGCATAGAATAAATCAACCTAATCTAACAATTCTCACTCAATAACAACAATGCACATATAGAACATCACAACTTGCACCTCTAACACATACAGAAATATCATCACAAATTTTCATAATTCAACAACCACAATAACATATTACCACTCATGAATAGCAAGAAACAAGGATGAAGTGTAATTCAATGTACTGTAACATAATATATGGTGATGTATGTCTGTTCTAATGTTACACAACCCGTTGAAGGGCTTGATTCTTGTCGGATGGGATGTGCTCAGCTGCCTCCAATTCTTTCTGTGGATCAGACAACTTCCTTAAGTCAGCAGACGTCATATTGATCTCTCTACTGCTCCCGCAAACGGTGATAAATCTCAATTCAGGATTCATGTGATACTTATTGAATCTACCACAACGTGTGGAACATCCCCTTATTTTTAATAAAATCAATCATGTCATATGACACGTCCCTTTTTCCTCAATATTAATCAAGCACGACATGTGGCATATTCTTTTTTTCTCAATAATTTCACAAAGCCTCATCACCACAATATTATAACTATTAAATTGTTGATACTGAGCAATCGACAATGGAAGAAGAAGAAGAAGAAGAAGAAGAAGAAGAAGAAGAAGTCTGTTACAGAGAAAACTTCTCCCTCATGCTTTTACAATGTGCTAACTAACTATTACAATGTACAATACTCACATATATACAATTAGCTAATTAACTAACAATGGAAATGAACCAATAGTAAAATGACAGCTGGCTAACAAACTAAACTAATAACTAACAACTAGTTAACTAACTAATTGAACTCTAGCTAACTAGTTATTCAACTCTTATCAATACTGTTAGCATATTCCTCAATACCCCCCCTTCAAGCTAGGAGATATGAAGATGTTCTTCATTCCGAGCTTGGAAACCAGATACTCATGTTGCAATCGACCAAGTCCTTTAGTTAGTACATCAACAGGTTGTTCAGCAGTAGCCAAATGTTGAATGGATACATGACCTCTTTGAACCTTTTCTCTAATAAAGTGACAATCAATGTCAATATGTTTGGTCCTCTCATGGAAAACAGGGTTGGATGCAATTTGGATAGCAGCAGTGTTGTCACTATATATAACAATAGGCAAGACAGTAGGTATGTCTAATTCACGAAAGAGACCAAGTATCCATGTAACTTCAGCAACAGTAGATGCCAGGCTTCTATATTTTGCTTCAGCAGAACTTCTGGATACTGTAGACTGTTTCTTACACTTCCAAGAAAGTAAAGATTCTCCAAATTTAACCATATATCCAGTAATGGACCTCTTAGTATCAGGGCATGATCCCCAATCAGCATCACAAAATGCTTGTAAAGAACCAGAATGCTGAGCAGATAACAAAACACCTAGGCCAGGTTGTTGTTTAATATGTCTGACAACTCTAATAGCAGCATTCATATGAGATTGCTTGGGAGAATTCATGAACTGACTTAAGTTTTGAACAGCATAGGACAAGTCAGGTCTAGTAATGGTTAAGTAGATCAATCTTCCAACCAATCTTTGATACTCACCAATATCTGATAATACAGGATCAGATGTAACTCCTACATGCTTGTCAAAAACTACAGTAGTGAGCTTTCCATTCAGTTCAACAGGTGTGGCAATAGGTTTAGATCCACCTAAACCCAAGTCTGAAATAATCTCTAATGCATACTTTCTCTGATGCATGAGAATTCCTTCACTGTTTCTGGCAAATTCTATCCCTAGGAAATATCTCAATGGTCCTAGATCTTTGATCTTTAAGTTATCCTTTAATACTTGTTTGGTGTCATTGATTAATGTGATGTTACTACCAGTGACTAACAAATCATCAACATAAATCAAAACAATCACAATGCCTTCACTAGACTTCTTGATCAATAAGGAATAATCCAAACGGCTTTGCTGAAATCCAGCAACTAATAATGCCTGAGTCAATTTTACATTCCATTGTCGTGAAGCTTGCTTAAGTCCATACAATGACTTAAGCAACTTACACACAGGTTGAGCCCCAGCATGCATATGAGGAAATCCTTGAGGTATCTGCATATAGACTTCTTCTACTAAGTCACCTTGCAAAAATGCATTATAAACATCCATCTGTTGGACATCCCATCCCTTAGATGCAGCTAGAGTAAGCGTTGTTCTAACTGTGACCATTTTAACAACTGGAGAAAATGTCTCCTGGTAGTCTAAACCTTCTTGCTGACTGTATCCCTTGGCTACAAGTCTGGCTTTGAATCTCTCAACTTCACCATTTGCCTTGTACTTAATCTTGTACACCCATTTGCAACCTATAGCCTTTTTTCCAACAGGTAAAGTTACTACCTCCCAAGTCTTATTGTCTTCTAATGCCTGTATCTCTTCTTTCATAGTTGTGACCCACCTCTTATCCTTGGCAGCTTGATGATAGAACTTAGGCTCAGTGTCGATTGAAAGATTAGCAATGCAACATTGATAATAGGGAGACAAGTTACTGTAATCAATGCTATTTTTCAATGAGTACAAACAGTTAGACTTTGATCTGGACTTGAATGTAGTAACAAAATCCTTTTGCCAAAGTGGAGGCCTAGAAGTTCTAGTTGATTGTCGTCTGTTGGAGCTCAAAGATGAATCATCTATAGTTGGTTGATCCTACTGATGATAATCCTCAAGATCATTGTCAAATGTCTGTCCATCAGTATCAATGGGATCATCTATATAGTCAAGATCATCATATATGACTGGCGAATCTGAAGATTCATTAGATAATACAATGTCTTGTATATCATCAAAACAATGAGTTTGAAAAGGAAAGATAGATTCATTAAAAACCATATCTCTACTGACAAAGAAGACCTTATTTTGTAAATCATAAAGTTTGTATCCCTTCTGTGTAGTGCCATAACCCATAAGTACTGACTTGATGGCTCTAGGACCAAACTTATCAGATCTCAACAATGTAGTTGCATGACACAAACATCCAATAATCTTCATGTAGGACAAATCTGGTGGCTTTCCAAACAACATTTCAAAAGGAGACTTATTAAGTAACACAGTGGATGAAATTCTATTGATGATATGAACAGCAGCTAAAGCACATTCTCCCCAAAACTTGATTGGAATATTGCCTTGAAATCGAATAGCTCTTGCTGTCTCCATTATATGTCTATGTTTTCTTTCCACTACACCATTTTGTTGAGGTGTATATGGACAAGAACTCTATTGTATAATACCTTGAGAGTTAAACAACTCACTCACCTGAGCATTAAAAAACTCTCCACCATTATCTGATCTAAACATTTTAACTTGAACATTGAATTGAGTCTTAACCATAGCAAGAAACTGTTTCAATATGGTAGAGACATCAGACTTAAGATGCATGATATATATCCATGTCCATCTAGAGTAATCATCAACCAAAGTAAGAAAGAACTTAATTTTATTATGAGTTGTAATCTTGTAAGGTCCCATACATCCATATGAACTAAATCAAAACATTGTGGACTTCTAGTACTGCTATTATGAAATGGTAGTCTGACTTGTCTAGCTAATGGACAGATATAGCAACATGTCAACTGAAAATCCCTCTTATGAGCAAACATGTCTATCTTCCTGATAACACTCATAGGGATATGACCTAGCCTTTTATGCCAAACTTCACCTTCAGCAGAATTCTTCACTGCAACCAAACTCTTATGTTGTCCAGTGTTTATCAATTGTGGTGACTTTAAAATGTATAGGCCACCATTTTCTTCACCAATCTCCTTCACTTTCCCAGTGAAGAGATACTGAAGAAAAAAGAAATCAGGATAGAAAATTGCACAACAATTCAATTTCCTAGTAAGTTTAGCCACTGAAAGAAGATTGAAGTTAAGTTCTGGCACATATAAGACATTCTTAACTACTTCACCTCCTTGTAGTTGAGAGCAGCCTGAATGTGTGACTTTAGTTGAATCACCATTTGGAAGTTGAACATGTCCTGAACTCTTTACTGTTGATCCATGAGTTAGTAGATCTTTAGTTCTCACCATATGATCAGTTGCCCCACTATCAACAATCCAATCAAAACTAGAAGTTGAAGGAGTAAACTGAGAATGTCCTGCAAATATACCTGTTGCATTGGCATTACTATTGGTAGATACTGTATTTCCTTTATGAATCAATGACTTGTTCATCATCTGTAGAACTTGTTGATATTGATTAGGTGTAAAATGTTGAGCTAGAACAGCTCCTGAACCACCTGAACCTGAATTAATTCCATGTTGTTGTAACATCTGTTGTGAACCACCTCCCTTAAACTTCTGCATCTGATCTACAACATTACTATCAGTTGAGCTACCTGGATTGTTAAATTGAGAGTTGTAGTCTGTTGTCATAATATTTGTTTGTCGCTTCCCTTTATAATTGGTAGGATAGCCTATTAACTGATAACAAGAGTCCTTCAGATGTCCATGTTTGTGACAGTGAATGCAATACTTCAGCTTGTTACATTCAGCTCTATTGTGGCCTCTCATATCACAGTGATCACAATATAAGTATCCACTTCTCTGCTTATTAAGTTTCACATTACCACTTCGATTACTCTGACTATTAAAATTGTTTCCTCCAGATCCACTAGTGAACAAAGTTGTAGGATCCATTTGCCCTCCTAAATTGTATTGATCTCCACTTAACTCTCTTTGACTTTCATCTTGAATTATCATAGCATAACATTGATTAACAGTTGGAGATGTATTCATCATAAGAATTTGACTTCGAGCATGACTATAATTGTCATTCAGTCCCATCAAAAATTGCAGAAGCTTCTATCTAAGCATGCTATCAACATATTCTTTAGATTTTTCACAATTACAAGATGGAGGAGGGACAATTGAATCAAATTCATCCCACAAATCTTTCAACTTTGAATAGTATACTGAAACTGGAGAAGTACCTTGAGTATGTGTAACAATCGACTTGTGTAAGTGAAATATTCTAGACATATTAACCTTGTCAAATCATTCCTTCAGATCACTCCATACCAGTGATGCATTAGAACGAAATAGAATTCCACTCATCAATTCCTTGCTCACATTGTTCATAAGCCATGAAAGCACCATTGCATTACATCGATCCCACTGCTTCTTCTCAGAACGACTGTGTAATCTTCACGTTTGATGCTGCCATCAATAAATCCCAATTTATTCTTTGTTAGCAGTGTCAATTTCATTGCCCTGCTCCACAAATTATAATTCTCCATCCCTACAAGTTGAATGCCAATTTGAACTGCACCTGTGACATCAGAAGAAGACAGATACAGGGGGTGTATGTGATCGATTTTACTTGTCATTTTACCTCTTCCGATCTACAGATTCAGAGATCCAAATGAGCCAGAATTCCTCAGAGATTGTACACCTGCTCTGATACCATATTAAATTGTTGATACTGAGCAATCGACAATGGAAGATTAAAGAAGAAGAAGAAGAAGAATGTTACAGAGAGAACTTCTCCCTCATGCTTTTACAATGTGCTAAGTAACTATTACAATGTACAATACTCACATATATACAATTAGCTAATTAACTAATAATGGAATTGAACCAATAGTAAAATGACAGCTGGCTAACAAACTAAACTAATAACTAACAACTAGTTAACTAACTAATTGAACTCTAACTAACTAGTTATTCAACTCTTATCAATACTCTTAGCATATTCCTCAATAATAACACCAATACAAATATATGTATGCAAATGTTTAATGAGAGAATAGTAACCTTCGCAACAACCACTATAAGAAAACTGTTTGATTTATATGGAATTTTTTCTAGAAATTAGTATGAATTTTCAACAAATTTTCATATTAATTCCTAGAAAAATCTCCATATAATTCACAGTTTTCTTATAGTGGAACAACTCAATTCATATAATTTTGGCACAACATAAGAGTGAACCAACAAAACCACTCAACCATACATGGCACATCATATATCACAATACCTTCAAGATTCTTCTTTTACCCACATTTTCATCACTAGTACTTATTCATCATTTAAAAATTCACAAAATATACGAAATCCTTCACTAATTCTCATTACTTCCAATCACACAAGGCATACAAGACGAATGGGTCAAGAGGTCCACTAGCCTTAAAAAGTAACAAACTTAATTCGACACTTGAGTCTTCCCTTCATGTCGAGCCACAAAATTCACACCAACTAGTCAAATATAGAATACCTGTAAAAAAACGTGAACAACGACATCCATAATGCTAATTTTAGATATCGGATTCAGAACGACCCAAAAAGTCAATCTCAAAAGGCTAAGGATAAATCTAGATTTGTTATAAAAAAAAAAAAAAACATGATACCCAAACATTTTGGAACCCACAAGTGATATCTTACCAAAATGAGTTGAAATCATGTTCAAAACTCTAATTTACTCAAAACACAAGGTTATGAGAAAAAACTCAAAAACTCGTGTCCAAAATTTTGAATCAAATCTGAAATATTTCTTGAAAACTATCTTATCCATACTTAGGGAAGTCAAATATGAAATTTCAAATGAAAAACTAAGTTGAAATTGACCTAAAAATCTTTTATTTATCAAACTTTGAACTTTACAACTCAGACTATTATGATCAACTACACTAAACAACCTGGGAGAGTCAAAAGGCTAACCTAAAACTAATCCAATACCAATTAAAAGAAACCAATCTCATCATCATAAATAAGGTAAAATAATTTGGTTGAATAGAAAATTGATCCCCCATAAACTTAACCTATAGCCACAACATCTAAATCATTGAAAATAAACCCCCTAC
This sequence comes from Solanum lycopersicum, assembly GCF_036512215.1. Lineage (NCBI taxonomy): Eukaryota > Viridiplantae > Streptophyta > Magnoliopsida > Solanales > Solanaceae > Solanum > Solanum lycopersicum. Next base: position 5,277,164 of record NC_090802.1, on the reverse strand, counting down.
ATAATGGTGATGCAACCCCAAAATGATAATAGAAATAAATACTAAAGTTTATGTATGGAAAGATGGACAAGAAAGATATATTTAATCCAATAAGTAGAAGTAAGAAATTTTTACCCAAATTAATAGGTTGAAGTGTTTTTTTTTATTTACACTTTTCCATATGTTGTTCTTTAACATTAAAAAAAAAAGACTCAAGAAAGATGTCATTGTCATGGAGAACTACTCCTAACCATTATGAGTTATGAAGAAAGAACTAACATTACTTTGAGCATTTTGTGGTGATACAATTCAAAAAAGGTAAAATATGGTTCGAACATTTTGGACACATAAAGTTCATTTGTTTCGTGTTAAAACTCTCAATATGATGATGAAAAATTTACATAACATGTAAATATGTCATTTAATTTGGCTTCAGTTCGTATCTATATTCTCCAACTTTGGGTGTTTACGAACAGATTACTTATTACAAAATTAAACAAGTGGACACACACATTCTACGTGGCAAATACACATAAGACACCATGTAGAATATAAAATTTTTATGCAGGAAACCGATAAGACGAATGAGTTTATTCATTTAACTTTATATAAAATTAAATACCTACTTGTGCATGTTGAAAGTTGAAGGTAATAGATGACAACTAATCTCAAGTTAAAAGGCACATTTATATGTAGGGGTGTCAAATGGGTGTGTTGGGTTGAAATTGAAAATATTAAAATGGCTGAGATAGAAGTCGGGTTGGGTCTTGACCCGCCCAAGTTTACTTTAGGCTCAAATGGGCTTAAAATGGGTTGGGTATTGACCCGTCCAATTTGACCCGATTAAACTCAATAATTTAACATAACTTTTATAATCACAATTTGAATGTTAGCTCAAAATTATTTTTTTTAAAAAGTAACAAATTGATAGATAAACCCTAAAAAGATGCTAAATAGATAATAATTTATATTTTAAATAGAGAAACATATCTTAATAAAAAGTTTTAAGACGGTTTGAAATTGGAAATTGAATTGGTCACAATTGAGAGTTCTCTTCAAATGGGTTATGCTTGGATGGGTTGAGATTGAACCCAATTCAAATTATTTTGAGCCCAACTCTTAAAATTCTGGACGGGTTGAACGGTTTATCTATGTTTGGGTTCACTTTTGACGCCCCTGTTTATAAGTATTATGCCTAATCCTTTATTACTTTTTACTATTCTAATTTTTTAAATATCTAATAATCAGACTTTGCTAAATATATGTCGTAGACCAAATGTGCTCATCTTTTCAAACTTAAAGGACCAAACTATTCAAAAGTATATTTAAGGGACCATTATGTTATTTTCTCACATGTCTCAATACTGGCCTATAAATACAGCTTTCCATGAAGAAATAAAATCAACAATATTAATACATTAATTCTTCTACATGTTATACATAATTTAAAAATTAATCAAGATGGCCTCATTTAAGCAAGCTTTTCTCTTCATTTCTCTCTTTGTTGCAATTTCAGGTTCAATACTTTTGCAACTCTTTTCCTATTTTTGTTTGTTATAAACACTGAAATTAGTGATAGAGTCGAAATTTTTATCAACGAATCTAAGTTATAAAGAAGTAAATACATGAAAATGTCAAAAGGAATTCAGCATCTACTATATATGCCGAAATTTTTACTAACAAGTCCAAGTTATAAAGAAGTAAATACATGAAAACGTCAAAAGAAATTCAGCATCTACTAAATCTGTCAAAATTTTTATTAACGAGTCCAAGTTATAAAGAAGTAAATACATGAAAATGTCAAAAGGAATTCAACATCTACTGTATATGTAGAAATTTTTATTAACGAGTCCAAGTTATAAATAAGTAAATACATGAAAATGTCAAAAGGAATTCAACATCTACTATATATACATAAAATATAAGTTTCATTTTTTCACTTTATGAACAGCATAATTTTCTATCGAAGGAAATTCAGATAAACTCTAATCATTGTTGTGTTTACAATGTGCAACAGTTTATCTCTCTTGGGATCCAAGTAAGATGCAAGTGATGGCATTACGAGACTTACCTGGTGATTTTGAAGAGATAAAAGGAAAATTATTTCAAATTGATGATATTACGACTTGTGGGCATCGTTGCAAAGGTCGTAGTGATTGCAAAGAAGGTTTTTTTTGTTCAACTTGTCTTAAAATTGGATCTGCGGTTTCTCATTGCGTATAATATAAGCACATTTTTACTGGTGAAATATCCTTTTGAAGCATAAAATATTATTGTGTCCAATGAATGAACTATTAATTGCTTATTATGTCTTCGTGTTTATTCAAGCATTTTGAATAATGTTGTGTTTACGAAGTTTGCGTGATAAAATAAATATGTAACCCTTATAATATGTTTTTCATATATCGAGAAACTTAAATATATGTATATGTAATTCAATATTTAATGAGATAAAAGTCAAAATAATACATCTGATTTATTACATTTTCGCAAGTTTTACATTTCAATTATCAATTTTTTTTTTCATCTAACCTATAGTTCATATAAGCAAATGGAACAATTGATATACAAATGACCTAGTTAGTTTCATGGTATTCTTTAGTATATCTATATATTGTGATATATAGTTTAGGTACGAAAAAAGTAATGAAACAATTAATACTTGGTTCCAATAGCTCTTCGTCCGATTACAACAAAAACACACCAAAATTTACACCAATCAGCTAAAAAATTGATACTTATATAATAAATAAGAAAACAAAAAGGAAAAACAAAACTAGATTTTCTAAAAAAAAAAATTACATGTCGCAGTGCGTATTTTACTATCTACCACAAATCTATTTTTTTATGTCATCAACGAATTATTATAATAGGGTGATAAGTATTCTTTCATTTTTAGCCAGAGATTTCGGGTTTGAGTCTATCTAAATATGAAATTGTCTTTGTTAGAAATTATTTTATATTATAATATGAAACTTTTTGATGCAAATTTAAATTTAATCAGACTCCAACATAAATATCAAACATCAAATTGAATAAAAAGAAATCTATATCACATCAGAACATAAGTGATAACTATTTCATTTTAAAGTATTCGTAAAAAAGGTAATAAAACCCTCGTAAAAATTAATACATCTTTTATACTTCGGGGTTTAAATATAACTTAGAAATACTTATGTTTTTTTTTCCTTTTAAGTCACGTTATATTGGACTGAAAAAAAAAAAGCATGACGAAAAGTCAATCTAAGTCTTTTTTATTTGTTTAAGTACATTAATCCCAAAAAAGGAAAAATTACGCATAATGAAAAATATTTATAGAGTATTATTTAATTTAGCTACAGTATTGGATATTTATGATTTGTAGTTATATTTTTTTAAATTTTGTTATGAATTCGTATAATTCAGTTCTTTAATTCTTAAATTAAAGGCTTATAGAAAGCGCTTTAAAAAATAACGTAAAACGTTTGAAATAAGTGAACTAATCTGATATTTAATTTCTTTTATCGGAGTTTTCGGGGTATTGCTTACAAAAACGTCCCCCCATGTGGTTGACCTTCTTGCCGGTGTGCCTCTTTTATCTTGATGGAATTTATTAATACGCAAGCAAAAAATTTAAAATTTGTATATACTACTTACCCTAGTTAATTGTATATGATTTATTGATACATTTGATTTGTATAAGCTATAAAAAAAATATGATAAATTACTCTGTTTGGCGAGTAAAATATATAAACAGAATTCTGAAATTCTTTTAAATTATTAACTACAGAAATTGTATATATTTATCCGATGTATATTCGTAAGTGAAATATACAAATAAAAATATTCATAACAAACAAAACTCTATATATAATGTGTAATAGACAAATTGTAATTAAGAAGACTTATTAAATATTATCTCTTTGATATTTGTCAAACTTTTTTCTTAATTAAATTTACCCTATAAACCTTTTTCATTAGATGAAACACCATGTCTTATTTTCGCACGCCATAATAACATTGAATAAATACAAAATCTCCCCGTCAAGAAATTAAATTCTAAATTAGTAATTTATTAATATTATCTAAAAGTATGAATCTTCAAAATTTACTTGAACTTTCAAAGCCATATTAATTACAGGGCAAATCGAAAAGAAATAATTCATGTTATCCTAATTTAATAAGTAATTAAGTAATATGAAATAAATAATTTTAATAAAATGCACATTTAATATTAGCTAATTACAATTGCGCTGTATTTATACTCAAAATAATTGGCCGTAACTCATTGGGGACATTTTTAACACAAATCCTCTCTAGTCAAAGGTTAATTTTAGGTACATCTTAAAATAAAAATAAAATGTTAAAGATAATTTTAATCCAATAAAAATAAGATATTTTTTTATCCACATTCATAGGTTAAATTTTATTTCTTTTTTGATAATTCTACATATCTTGTACATAGACGTTTATGGGAAAATAAACCAACAAAGCAAACTTATACTATTTAATTACTCATTATAGCTATAGTTTGATATAATTACCACTAGTGACTAACATTATACATTAATTACGTGGGTTGACTTCGAGTTTGTATAATTAGTCACGTTTGTATATGTATAATTCGCCAGAATATACAAATACATATGTATAATATACAATTATTTAACATATATACATATACAATTTACCTCTCTCGCACTCTCTGCCCTCTCGCTCTCGCCTCTCCTCCCTCTCCCAATCTCGATTGCCCTATATACAAACGTATATGTATAATATACAATTATATACATATATAATTCACCTTTCTTTCACTCTTTCTCCTCTCTCTCGCCTCTCTAATCTCTCTTCCAAACTCGCTTGCCTCTCTCCTTCATATAACATGTAATTACGAATTATAATTATTAATTTATAATTATAAAAAGTAATTAGACTATTTTAAGTGACCATAAGTGAATGTTTCCCGTATTTAAAAAAAAAACTCAAGAAAGATGTCTTTTTCAAAGAAAACTACTCCTAACAATTATGACTTATTGAAGAAAGAACTAACATTGCTTTGAGTATTAGTGGTGATACAATTACAAAAAAGGTAAAATATGGATTAAACATTTTGGACACATGGAGTCCATTCGTTTCGTGTTGAAACTCTGATATTGATAAATTAAGAAAATACTAAATGATTCGATATAACACGTGTTTGGATGGATCAAAAGTGTAACAGATGACATTAAAGTGAACAATTTTATATGATATGGTATATTTAAAAATATTTCTAACAAAAAATTCTAACTATATACATTGCTATTGTATTATCAATTTAAGTTAACTATATAATATAAAAAGTTATTAGTTATTTTAGATTAACGGTAAAAACCTATATCTCTTAATTTGAGTTGAGTAAAAAAAAGAATAATAAGAATTGACGATGAAAAATTAGGCAGCTAAACAACAAAAATTCACCACTAATCCTATTTATAAATAGATCATAAAAAAAATCATATCTGAAACGCCCTTCATAGTTAAATTCTTATTCTTTTTAATTCACTCTTTTCACATAATTTGATAAAGAAAATTATTAAATATTTGACATAGACTAAATATGCTCTCTTTTGCAAACATAAAGGACAAATCCGTTCAAAAATATATTTAAGTGACCATTTTGTCATTTTCTTTCACAAATCTCAATACTGGCTAATTTAGGCCTATAAATAGTGGTCTTCTTATATATATATTTTTACAAATTAATTAAGATGGCTTTATTTAAGCAAGCATTTCTCTTTATTGCTCTCTTTGTTGCAATTTCAGGTTAAAAACTTTGTGTTTTATTAAATATTTAGACATTGATATTTATATTATTAGACTAATCTTTGTTATATTTACTATGTATAGTTAATCTCTATTGGAGTTCGAATAAGATGCAAGCGATGGCATTACGAAATTTACCTGTTACTGTCGTAGAGATGAAAGGGAAATTATTTGATACTAGTACTTGTGGCAAACGTTGCAATGACCGTAGCGATTGTCAAGAAGGTTTTATTTGTTCAAATTGTGTTACATTTGGGAATTTATTTTCTCAATGTGTATAACACAAGCGCATTATTACTGGTGAAATATTCTTATCGTATTTCTATGTTTGTGTAAGAAAAATAAATATGTAACCTTATAAGTTTTCCATATATTGGAAAACTACCTAGGTTACAACTTATAAATATATGTATCGGTCTCTTGTGTTCATCCTATACGCAATTCATTATTTATGGTGATGATAGTAAAAAATTACGTAATTTTTTTAATGAGTTTCACACTTTAAATATTTTTTTAATATTCAAACACGTCTAGTTGGATTGATAATAATAGTTTCTAAACAGAAAAAAAGATAACTAATAGCTGATATAGTCATATTTGAGGTTAAGACTGGTCAACGGAATGGGACGTACCGGTACCGTTTCAGTACTGTTCCGGTTCGTTCCGGTTCGGTTGCCTACGGGACGGGACGGGATAGTCTGAATCGGTACAAGGAACGAAATGGAACCGTGATTTCGTACCGGTTCATTCCGCTTCCGTTCCGGTCCGGTTCGGTTCCAATCCGGTTTATTTAATATATATTAATTTTTTTATATTTTATATAATTTATATTTAATTTAATTTTTTTAAAATTACAAATTTTATTTATTTAATATTACAAGATACGAGTTATAAATATAACTTATAAAATAAATATTAATGAATATAAGTAATAACTTATAAAGTATAAACTTCAAAAGATTTAAATTTCAAAAACTTTATTAGACTTTACTTGCAAACTTAACAACAACAAAAAAGTTAATAAAATATCTTTAAAATAAACTTAAGTAAAAATTATAGTATAAATTTAAAAACTATTAATTTATACTTAAAAAATAAAAATAAAAAATTATATTTTTGTAAAATTCCAAAAAATATCGTTCCGTTAATTCCGTTCCGGTTCATTCCGGTAAATAGTGGAACGGGACGGAACCGATGAACTATTTGAAATAATGTTACGTAGTTATGTCTCTCATCTTCTAAAAATGAACTAACTTAATACAATTCAATATACATCTGATTTAAAGAATTTGTGATATATTTTAAGGGCAACTTTCACATATAGCAAACAAAAAATTCATATTTGTATAATATAGCAAACTTTGCATAGTTGCGCTCCATAGCAAATATAAAAACTGTATAATTCGCTATACATATACAAGTGTATAATTCGCTGGTCTAAATTGTATAATTCGCTGGCCTAAATTGTATAATTCGATGGCCTATTTCGCTGCAATTGTATAATTTGTTTTGCGTATAGTTGAATCGAATTAAAATGTATGTATATTGCATAATTATAAATTTATAGCAAAAAGATATATGTTTTTCTCGTTTATACAAAAACAGAAACACAATATATACACTTCTGTTATATAAAGCTAGAGAAAATTGTATTTCACTGCAATTGTATAATTCGTTGGCCTTTTTCTCTGCAATTTTTGAAGTAAAATGTTTGTAAATTGTATAATTAAGTGTATAACACGAAGATATACATTTTTGCATGTGTATATACAATTTTCTCTCGCTTTATACAAAACAGAAACAGAATTATACACTTCTGTGTTTAAAGCGAGAGAGGCGAGCGAGAATGGAGAGTGGCGAGCGAGATTCCCGCGAGAGAGACGCTCGCAAATTTTAGATAATGTTTGCTATGGAGCACAATTAAATCAAACCCTAGCTATTCTATTTAATTTAGGTTATTAGTTTGCTATTTTATACAATTTTCCCATATTTTAATTTTACCATAATACATATGCAAATTGTCAAATAATTTTTTTAATTTGGTGCAAAATAGAATTTGGAGGAACAATGATAAATATTAGCAAATTGAGCTGCAAAAATAAATAAAATAAATAAAAATGAATAGCAATTTTTTTTTTTTTTTTTGCAATGGTGAATGAATGAAGAATTTTGAAATATATTGTCTACTATTTTAACGTCTATAAAAAAGTAAGCCCTAAAAATAGGTGGAATAAAACTGACTAATTTACATCAATCAATTTCAACGCAGAATGGAACTCTTAGATTAAAAAAAAAAAAAGATAATCTTAATGTGAGTGAATTAAGGTGTTTTAAGTTTTACTAAGCTTTCTTTATAAAAAAATATGAATCGAAAAGCCCTCTAAAGGACATCTTCTTTTCCACAGACTTGAATGATGAAATCCACAATATTGCGTCTCTCTACGATATCATATCATATTAATTACCACTATTAAATAAAGGCAAAAAAGAGACTTAGAAAAGGAGATCTCAAAAATAGGTCTATAATAAGAGACCTCATAAAGTCGCTATTTGAATTAATATTTTTTAAAAAAAATTTAATGTAAGAGAGACCTCGTGAGGTCAATTTAATGAATTTATTTTTTTCTATACCTGACTTATTTCAAATTTTCAAATTTTTAATCTAATTCTCATAAAATTGAGGTCTGTACTTGTTAAATTAAAAATAATAATGTAATTTAATTAAAGACTTAAAAAATGAGAGACCTCATGAGATCTCTTAAACAAAAGAAAACCCTTGCCAAATTTATCTATCTCTTTCTTCCCTCTCTCTTTCTCATCGTTCCTCTCTCTCTCTCATCGTCCCTCTCTCTCTCATCGTCCCTCTCCGCCATGATAGATTTTGGCTAGGGTTTTCTTTTGTTTAAGAGAGCTCATGAGGTCTCTCATTTTTTAAGTCTTTAATTAAACTAAATTATTATTTTTAATTTAACAAGTATAGACCTCAATTTTATGAGAATTAGATTAAAAATTTGAAAATTTGAAATAAGTCAGGTATAGAAAAAAATAAATTCATTAAATTGACCTCACGAGGTCTCTCCTACATTTAAAAAAAATTAAAAAATATTAATTCAAATAGCGAATCATGAGGTCTCTTATTATAGACCTATTTTTTAGGTCTCCTTTTCTAGGTCTCTTTTGGCTTTTTTTAGTAGTGATCAAAGACGAGCCAGATATTCAAATGAGTGGTTGAGTAATGTATTTAACGTTAATCAATACTTCAAGCCAGCCAAAAAGGTACCTAAAATGATTATATTGATAATCTGATTGTCTATTTAATATAAGGAGGGATAAAACCATCCAATTACACAACATATGAGATGATATAAGCTTGTTATAAAAATATGATTAATTACGTATATATTAGACAGATAAAAACTTTGTATGTATTCTAAGGGTACAATTTTTATTAGTTGCTCTAAACTTCAAAATAGTATTTGTGTGAGTAATAGCAAAGTTCCCTTTCCACATTTTAGTATTTATATGTTACATATAATTCAAAAATAATAATAATAAAATTATTATTATATGGTGGGAATAGATTTGGCTATCTCTCTTCATTATTCTTCTTTTCAAAATATACCAATATGACTTAAAATTAATAAACATGTGTATTGTTAAGAAAATAAATATACCAAATGACATAAATATTTTTTATAGAGTGGTCAAATTTTGACAATTTGGTAACTCCATGTGTCTATCTACTGCATGTATAACCTAATGGTCTTAGTGATGTAAATCTAATTATAAAAGATACAACATACTTTCATTTGACACTAAAATATTTCGCATTATTTTTCTCTATAAGTTTTCATTAGTTTTATAATTTTTTAGATTTTTAAAAGATATATTCCATGGAAGGAAGATTAAAATCAGCTTGTGTAATTGGTGGCACTGGATTTATGGCATCTTTGCTTGTTAAGCTTTTGCTTGAGAAAGGCTACACTGTTAATACAACTGTCCGCGATCTTGGTACGCAGAATTTTTCGTAAGCGATATTAATAATTTGAAAAAAATAATATCATTTATGACAAGTGGTATTTGTGACATTATATTTTCATATTGGTTCTTATCTATCTATCTATTATCTTCTAAAAAATTGATAAAGAAGTGTTTGTAGCATCATTTGAGCAAGGCAAGGTATATCTGACCCAACCTAACTAAGAAGAATCGAACCTGACAGATATATCTTTTTTTCTTTTGGAAAGGTGCTCCGAGTAGTGGATAGGAGAATTCTGATGTTGTTTCACGTGGAAGTTAAACCCTATTTACTTTTTGGTTTATTGCAATACGTGTTTTCCCTTATAATGATCCTTTATGGAATGTGAATTTAGATTAGTCGACACTCTTATAAAAGGAGTGTCGCACACTAGGTGGAAAAAAACAGATATACAGAGCAAGGGCTGAAGCAAAGTGATCCATGCTTATGTTTCTTTCTTTTTTTTAATGTCAATATTTATACAATATATCATTATTTTTTGGTTTCTTATTAATTTTTTTTAATTAGGAAATCATAAGAAGATTTCTCACCTATTAGCATTACATGAGTTGGGAAAATTGAGAATATTTCAAGCTGATTTAACAGATGAAACAAGCTTTGATATCCCTATAAATGGATGTGACATTGTCTTCCATGTTGCAACACCAATTAATTTTGCTTCTCAAGATCCAGAGGTATATATATATATATATACATATATATAATATGTAGAATTATATCAAAAGATTTTGAATTTATTAACTTTATATCATGAATCCGCTTCGATTATATTCTCTTTATTTGCAGAATGATATGATAAATCCAGCAATACAAGGAGTAGTGAATGTCCTAAAAGCATGTGTCAAATCAAAAACAGTTAAAAAGGTAGTATTGACCTCATCAGCTGCTGCTGTGACAATCAACCAACTTAGTGGCACAGGTCTAGTCATGGATGAGTCTAATTGGACAGATGTTGAGTTCTTGACTTCAACAAAACCACCTACTTGGGTAATTTCTCATTATATTCTTTTAACAATATAGTTTACAATTCTTTAAAAAAAAGTTTTTTTTAATACTATGCAGGGGTACCTTGTCTCAAAAACATTAGCTGAAAAGGAAGCTTGGAAATTTGCTGAGGAAAATAACATTAAACTTATCACTATAATTCCATCTCTCCTGGCTGGTCCTTACTTTACTCCAGAAACTCCAAGTAGTGTTGATCTTGCCATGTCCTTAATCACAGGTCAGAATAAAAACATCACATGAATATCATGTTCCTTCTGTCCCAGTTTATGTGACACCCCTTTTTTCTGTTATTGTAATGTATAAAGAATATACTTTTTATATTTAGAAATGATTCTATTTTAAAATTTTATAATTTTACCTATAGTGATATGATTTATAGTCGAAAACATGTTCAAGACTTGGTTCTTTTTGTTATAACTGTGATGTCCTGGTCAGTTTATGCAGACCTCAATTAATTCCACATGATACTTGTTAAGCGCTAACTCCCACTGTCACAAGTATGGAGTGACCTTTGTCCAAGGGTGACAGATGGGAAAAGATATCACCTAGTGTTTTGTCAAGGCGAACTGAACCTAAGACCGCATGACTCTCAAACAAACACAGCCTGAGGTGCTATAAAAGCTTATTTAATACTACAAGTTTCGAAAGTCTTCCTTTTTTTCTTAACCACAACGACCAAACAAACAGTGTTGCATAAACTGGTACGGAGGGAGAAATTGAAAGCATTTCATCTTTTCTTTGCAAATATTTTGACAGGGGATGAATTTCTTATAAGTAACTTGAAGGGGATGCAGATGTTATCAGGTTCAATATCTATTACACATGTAGAGGATGTTTGTCGAGCCCATATTTTTGTTGCTGAGAAAGAATCAGCTTCTGGAAGGTATATATGCTCTGCAGTCAACACCAGTGTGATAGAGCTTGCAAGTTTCTTGAAGAAAAGATATCCAACTCTATATGTTCCGACTGAGTAAGTAATGTCACAAATATCAAATAGACCTGGACTATCATCTTTTCTCGAGTTTCAAATTCCAACTATCAGTTATCCTCTTTTTCTACCTGAACTATCACCATCTATGTATTAAAACACACCTCAACTATCCAACAACACCTTTCCTACCTAAACAGCTGATAGTTGGGGTGTGAAACTAGAAATATTGAATAAACACCTCAACTATCCAACTGTTCCCTTAGGTTACTGACATATATATAATCTTTGTATCTGATTGATGTATTGCAGTTTCCGAGAATTCCCACCTAAAGCCAAGTTGATCATCTCGTCAGAGAAACTCATCAAAGAGGGATTCAGTTTTAAGTATGGGATTGAAGAGATTTATGATCAGTGTGTTGCTTGTTTTAAACATAAGGGGTTATTGAAGATCTAAACAACTTACTGATGAATCTTTGTGGCAAAGAGCAGCACTATTCTATCGATATGTGTAATGAATAAGCAAGACTTAATGTGATACAGAAGAAGCAACATTTAATAAATAAAATAACTCTAGTTTGGTGATCTATCATTAAGAAATAACTTTATTTTCGACTTTGTACTCGAACACATAAATGCATACTCTTGCTTAGAACTGAACTCTGTTTTGCTTCATATTAAAAAAGTTTCGGAAATTGAGGCTATTTCCCAGCCTTTATGCTCTGTCCCTTGTCATATTCCTTAAAGGTCAGAGTTAGAAGTCATGTGCAAGTGAGGGAATTCATAGGGAGACTGGAGACTTCTCTTTCCTACTTCCTGGGGACTCTAGATTTATCATTTCCGGTCTTCTTGTTGTTGTTGCTCCTTTCTGCTACTTTATTGATCTCTTTTCTCTATTACAGAATATTTTTCTCCCTTTTTAGTATGTTACTGAAACAATTGATAATGCTATTAAATCTGAAATTGGTTTCGCAATTGGAGCTATCTTTCATTCAACTTATTGAAATAGAACTAAGATTTCTATACAAAAGCCTAAAAAGTACTAGAGAGGGTATGTTTTAGTTGGGAACCTTATATCACAAGACCATTAAACCAACATCAAGTGAAGTCATTAAGTCGACCAAAAATTCACGCACAAAAGGCTGAGCAAAGTATAAATTCATTTAACATCCAAAACAAGAATACATCTTATTGCTAACAGTCATGAAAGTTGAAACTAGCATCAAATTAAGTTCGTACACAAGGTTAACGTACCAAATTCAGCATCTAAAATGCTAAGCAAATCTGCTGGTCGTCTTTAATCAACTGAAGGTAGATTGAGCTTATAAAGATGGTAGTCATTTGACTTGCCCAAATGCACAACCTCCTTAGCTTCTCGAATCCTAGACGATTTCACCAACCCATCGACCACTCTTTGCAACAACTTTGCATCAACATTACACTTTCTTTTAAAAACCTCTTTGCACAACTCAAGAGCCCAATCAAAATCACCCTTTTCGCACGCAGATGAAATGACACTAACGAATATCACCTTGTTTGGAACAGAACCGCTCTTCACAAGTTCTTTATACCACTTTTTAGCCTCCTCCAAATTACTCATTTTACAAAATCCTCTAATCAACGCACCATATGTAAACACATCAGGCTTTAACTTAAAACTTCCCAATTCGCCAACAAGCTTGGCAGCCTCCGAAACTTTGTTCTCATTCATCAGTCCTACCAGCTTAGCATTGTAACTTCTAATATCAGGAGCAACATTCTTGCTAACCATTAGCTTCCACATCTTCTCGCCATCATCAAACTTACCATTCGAGTAAAACACCCCAAGAATCGTATTAAAGGTAACCAAATCAGGCTTTAACCCGTTCTTCTCAATCTCATTAACAAAGGCAGCTGCTTTATCCAATTCCCCCTTGTCACACAACCCCTTAATCATTATATTATACGTGACAACATCCGGCTTCACCTTCAACTTCTCCAGCAATTCCTCAAACAAACCTTCAAGTTTTTCATATTTCTGCGAATTCACACAAGCCCCTAAAAGGGCATTAACAGATTTCACACTCTGCTTACAATTTCTTTCAGGCATTTCATCAAACAGTTTCTGGGCATTCTCAAATAACCCAGACTTTCCATACAAACTCACCAGCCTTGCTGCGAAACTCTCTTTGGAGATGTCGGGTCGGTATTGTTTTTGGTGTTCGAGGATTTCTTCGATCCATTTGTACCGTTTTGCAGAGGCTAATCGATGAACTGTAGATTCGTAAATGCCGGTTTTTGTGCGGAATCTTGTGACATCTGAATACTGTTTGAATTTCTCAACGAGTCTTTTGAGGTTCCTCTCTTTGTATAAGTCGTCGGAGATTACTCTGATCGGAGATACTGAGGCTTCAGCCGTGGAAAAAGTCCGGCGGATTACTCTGCTAAAAGAGGCCATCAAGTGAGAAAAGAGTAGAGTGTACTGAGTAGGGTTTATGGAGGGTTTTGATGCAAATGGAATAATTTTTTTTAAAAAAAGATAAATGAAATAATTAAAACTCGTGATCTAAAATACGTTATAAATACTTTCGGCGTTAACAAGTGTTCTCGTGTGTCGATCGTTGTATTATTTCATTTTTGTGACTATTCTTTTATAGATTTGTTGTGTAACTTTCCATTTCTTATTAATGTGTTGTTGTGATGAATTTGACCTCAAAATGGACACTTTTGGGATGCTACGTATCAAAAGGGAGTCGCTCTAAGAAATACAAACCAAAAGGGACTCACTTTTTGGTCTGTGTATTTACGGAGTGTCTCTTTTGATTTGTGGCGTCCAAAAAGTATCTATTTTGAGTCGAACTCTTGTTGTGATTGTCGTATCCCTTCTTGCAAATTGTTTGACAAGTTTTTTTATAATCTAACTTCATTTGTTGAATTACACTTGATATGTTGTTGTTTTTAATTTGAGAATATTTACAAAGGTGATATATATATATATATATATATATATATATATAAGTTAATCACTTAAAACAAGATTGTGATGGAGTGGTAAGTACTTATTCATCCTTAATCATAAGAAGAATGTTATACTAGAATCGCAAGGTGAAGTGCTTTATATTACAAATCATAATTTGAGTGTGTAAATGAAATGCATGTAATAAGCAAACTTAAGGATGATGAATATATTAAGGGGTCAATTGGACATGATTTGAAATCATATTAATTTGAAATTGAAGATATTATTTGGACACGCAATTCGAATTTTTAAGTTTTTTTTTTTCATTAACATGAAAAGTGAATCCCAAAAGTTATGAAAGCTATCAAAAATTCTCCAATTCTTATAGAGTCTTACCAAAAGATCACAAATCATAGTTTATAATAAAATATTATGTCTTAAGGCTCTGCATTAATAAATCGCATATCTCCTTGTTCTTTTTATAAATAAGTCTTTGTGATTACAAACTTTAAAAAACATATAATTTTATAGAGATTCCCGAGACATTCTTCAACATAATTCTTTTATATCGAGATAGAACCATATGTGAACGAATTCAAAATAATGAGTTTTCGATACAAATATCAAATATAAAAGAGGGAACGAAAACTAAACAAAAAGCTACAAATTCAAAAGTTTGTTTTTTTTTTTTTTTAAAAAAAAAAGGCAACATAACTGCAACAATTCAACTTAATTTCCATATCTATTCAATTTATGTGATTTCTGATGAGTACTGAATAAATTAAGAGTTGAAATTTTGGCCAAACGTCATGCATTGACAATCAATTTTCTCATACCAGCATAAATTTTATTTTAAAAAATTTAAAAATACGTAAAATTAAATAATTTAACTTTGATGCTTTGAATCGTGTCATCCAAAATGAGACATAAGAAGTACCTCTTTTCCTAAATAAATTTATGTTCAAACATAATTGCTCAACGTTCGAATATCTTTTTGTACCTTCAACTTCAAATAATTTAACCAACTTATATCGAAACTCATAAAAAAAAAATTTTGTCCAAACATAACAGCAAAAGTTCCACTTAATTGTCATATCTTTTTCTGCACCGTTAATTATTAAACAAAGGTCTTCAAATTCAATATGCCAATTTAAATTTATTCAAACATCAAATAAAAAAAATTAGTCCTTAATATAAAGTCTCTATGGGCAGGCCTTGGTTACAAAAATATGACATGGTATTGTAGGATTTATTTCTTTTTTCCTTGCAAATTATCCAATATTCATTGTTAATTTTATTTTTATTTTCTTTTGTTGGTCATCTAGAGATATTGAATTAAAAAAAATTATAAAGAGCAGTTCTAACTTCCATTTTGGAAGTTAATTACTTGGCATGTACTTCTTGGAAGTAATAACGTTGACCTTTTTCTTATTAAGGGATTTGATCACCTTATTATTTGACTAATTAAAGCATTAATTCAAACAATAATATTTTAAAAAAATATATATTGTAGGAAACTAGGTAGCCGTTTGGACGTAAAATATTATATTTTAAAAAATAATATTTAAAGTAAATAATTTTAAAAAAATATATATTTTATTTTATTTTTAAAAAATGTAATTTTGTAAATGAAAAAGACTTTTCGCATGAAAAAATGGCTCAAACTCACTTTTACATATTTGGAACTTTCTTTTTTTTTGGAACTTATGTTTTGAAAAATAATAATTAAAAATAAATAAAAATTGATCGGCACATTCACCACGCTACTAGAAATAAAGATTTTTTCCACCACGAATCAAAATAGAAAATTGTGTTATAAAATACAATTTCCACCCACTTTTCATAGAACCAACTCAATAGGAATATACATGTCGGAAACAGATTTATATAGAAATGTCAAAAAGCTTCCTAATTATTATTATTATTATTATTATTATTTATTATTATTATTATTATTATCACTGATTCCGTTTAAATATATGTAGAAATAGCCTTATATAAATATGCAGTTTATATATATACACAATATATCTAAATACAAAAAAGATGGAGCATATGTATTGTACATTGGAAAACACCATACTCTTATCTTATTTGTCACAACTGAAAAAACAGTATAATAACAATATATTTATAATATGACAAGAATTGATTTAAAAATTGATTATGGGATTAATCAAATTGCTTATTGATATTTTAAATTAAGGATATGCATTATCCAATAGTTTTTAATTTTAAAGTATAAGAGGGTTGAGACAAGAATAGGGGTTTATGTTAAGTTGATGTTTTTGGTAAATGTCTGGCCTATAATTGTGCTTTTCTAATATTTTAAAATTTAATTATAGGGATTTGGGGGCCATTAATATTTAATGACATTCTTTTATACAAACAAATTAGGTGTGTTGAAATAAAACAAGTCTTAAATCATGACATAAGCACTATCACGATTTTAAGTTGACCTTAAAGTTGGACTTTTTTTTTAATAAGATTCTCATATTAATACATGGTGATAAATAATATATATTATAAATGAGTTCTAAAATAATACAATCTTTGTCTAATTTAGTTGTGAAATTAACAATCTTATCATAATTTAGGAGTAATTTTATGTCCCATCCTTGAAATAAATTCTATCAATTGAAAAATAATTATAATCGTGAAGTTTTAATTAAAACTCCAAAATAATATTATTTATTTTTTAATTACGTATTTAAAGAAGGGCTAGCATGCACTATTGATACTCTTTTTTTCTTCATATTTTCTTTTAGATTTAACTTTAATATATTGAAATCGCAATTTCTTTTATATTATATTTTTTGAGTGCCGATTCTGTTTCATAATTGGAAGAAAAAGTCATTTTGTCTGAAATAGTTTGTCCAACATTTGACTTAAAATTTATTATTAAGATAATAACAAATTCCTATATTTTTCTTATATTTCTTCTTTTAATTTTTTTTAATTGGATTCATTTTAAAATCTTATTTGGGTAGAATAATTCACAATGCACAAAATGGCAATAAAAATGACAATAAGAAAATCCAAAGAGCAATGGACAGGAGTCAACTAATTCCCTTTAATATAAATATTTGAACATAAATAATTTTGTAAGCTATATATGATTTAGATTATTAAAAAAAAAAGATTAGAGAGTTTTCACATAATTTGAGAAATCATATTTAAGAGGTAATATTTAATTAAAATTAATTTAATGAAACATTTCTTAATTTCCGAGGGCGAGCCATTTTTTTACAAAGATTATGGTTGAGTTTAAAACACCATATAATATAGAAGCGGAGAGATTATTATTTTAATTTATTTGTCTTATTTTTTTATTTTTTTAATACATAATATACAATGTGATTGATATATTTAAAATTAAAAAAATTGAAAAATATATCAATATATTATGCTTATTTTTTTTATTTAAGACTATAAAAACTCTAAAAGTTTTTTAAGAAAATAAACCAATATATCGTTACATTAGACAAATAAGTTAAAACTGAGAAAAAAGAAATTTGAAACGTGAAAATATGGTTCATTGACGAATGGCAAAGTGGAGTTGAAATTGAATATCGTCATCAAGTCAACACCACCAACTCTATTGACGTTTCTCCCGATATATTTTTATTAAATTAATATAATTATATGAGATTAAAAATTTATTTATCTGATTAATTTAAATTTATTGATATACCAATACTCATTTAAAGAGTAAATTTTTCCTTTTAAGAATTTATCCATTTTAGAGTTCGAATTGCTATAATTATAATCGTATTCATTCCATTATACTTTCTGTTTGCTTTTATCGGGTGATTTACAATAATTATATTGTAGATAGGTGATGTGTAGAGTGCATTATGATTCGTGATCGACTGTCTTGTAACGGTAGCTATTGATTGTTCTCTTTGTTTATAGTGATTGTCCACTTTCTCCTTTACACCATTTTTTAAAGAAATTTTAAATAAAAAGACTAATTTTATTAATTATTCTTTAAGAAATTTCTCTATAAACTTGCTTAACTCTAAAAAAATAAATTGTAATGATAAAATAGATAAAATGTAATTAATTTTATTTTAATTTAATAAAATAATAATAATCTAGAATAATTATTTAACAGGAATAATAACTAATATAAAATGGACGAGAACTACTTAGTGGTCAATGTCCTTCCATTTTTAGTAGAAATAAATGTAATCCATGGAACTGACCTAACCTACAAAGGTATTAGTAGTAATTATTAATTAATTATACCATGGAGGAAAGTGAAATATTTAATCTAATTTTTGGTTGACACAACTTGGACTTTATCCTATTAAAATTAATATAACTTATTAATAGGCGGCAAGAAAGGAAGAGCTTTGGGAAAATTATTAAATTAATTTAGGTCATTGAACATATTTTTTAACATTCCAATCAACTTGTATTTACACTTGAATGTGAAATTTTTTCAAATTTATTAAATTAATAAGCATTAAATCATTCAATTATTATATTTGAATACGAAACATTGTAATGCTCACTATCGGTGACAACACCCTTAAAATTTTTTACCATTTGCTTTATGTGGATAATATTTTTCAACATGATTTTATTTTCTTTTCAGAAGCTTAAGCGAGAGAGATATAATTCAGGATGAAGGCATCTTAGTAAGCGATAAATTATTAGACTCAACGAATTGACAAATGTATCAGTTATTAGAAGCGAATGTCGAGTGATGAAATTTATTTAAACTCAATACTTTTAATATGAAATATAATTTATAAAATTTTACAATAAACAGTAAATATATATCTATAGCTTCTAAAATATAACAAATCTAACGTTAAAAATCTTAAAAATTAAACTCATAAATAAATTCTGAATCTAAGCTGATGATAGAGTTCCAAAAAAATTGTGGTGACTCAACGAAAACTTCAGCTGTGTTGACTTTTGTTTGCATGTATCAGTCGGTCAACTGCTTCATTCATTCAAATCCTTTACTACCCCATCAATTCAAAGAGATTAATCAATACTTTAATTATCAGATTTGTCAAAATTTTTGACTTTAATTTTCTTATGTGCGATATCAACAAATAAAACATAATTTCACTTATTCGGAAATTTTAAAATTGTTAATTGCAAAACGGACAATAAATATAATTAATGATAGCGTCATTAAAAATTAAATAAGAAATCAAAAGTCAAATCATACACAAATATATATATATAAATAAACTATTATGTCATATCAAATCAAATTAGATAGAGTAATAATCCTGACGCTTCAACTTAAAATAATAAGTCTCACATCGATAAAATACAATAGAGATATTAAATATATAAATAAGAAAGTTTTACACATCAATAACACATTCTAAAACGATATATATTTAGAACTAAATATAACAATATCACTAACAGATTAGATTAACTAGAGAAAAAGGAGGAGGAGAGGGTACATATATATCTAAAGTAACAGTTCAAAGAATAATAATATAAAATAATAGCAAGAGAATTCAATCCAAAATACCATTTAATTTTTATTTAGCATAATTAAATATGCTTATCTCCTAACTCCTTTAATTGCTATGTCTAATCATCTTTCTTTGAATAATGTCAACCAAATTCCAATACTTTCCCCCACCCCCCCACCCCCAAACATATATCTATATGTGTGTATAAATACAACTATGACTTGAGAATTTCATGTAAAACCAAATCAAACAAAAAAAGTATCTTTGAAATTATCAAGAAGAATAGAGAAGGTATTAATAGCAACTATATTATAAAGTTGATTAATTATGGCTGATGAATATTTTCAAGATGGAGTCTATGGAGAAAGCTTGTGGATTAATTCAACAAAAAATATTTTTAGTTTATCATCATCAACTAATTCAATTCTTGATCCAATTATTGGACGATATAATTTTGCATGGCCAAATGATGATCAATTTTTGGACATGAAAAATATGTCAAATAATAATGATGATTATTATTCTAGTTCTGATGATTCTATAGTTTTTCAAGAATTTCCCAAAAATCATAACTTGGGGATTAATGAAAATTCTTCTTCACCAGATTGGAATCACTCAATGTAAGTAAATCTTGTTTTTCATCATTTTTTCTTTGTGCCTCTTAGGAGATGGAAGGGTTATATAATAATATTCGATTATTCTCTTCGTCTCAATTTATATGTTAGTGTTTGAATGAGTTCGAGATTTAAAAAAGACCTAACAAGTTTGAAGCTTGTGATCTATAAATAGTTATATAAGTCTAAATCATCCTATTATTAAAGATAAAAATGAAAATTTAAAATTAAATTTGGGGGGTGGGGGTGGGGGTAATGATAGTTTTGAAGTTATCACTAAGATGTTGTAATTTATTTGATATATATATTTTTTTATTATAGTTTTTTTTTAAAAGGAATTCTTTTTTACATTTGAATATAATTTGACTTTGAAATTCTCATTTTATTGTTAATGAATAATGACATCATTTATATACTATTCCACAAACATTTATAACTTATATATATTTACACTTATTTCAAAAGCCTTTGATTTTTTCTTTAAACTTGTACCTAGTCAAACAAGACTACTTAAAATGGAACGAAGAAAATAATTTTGTATTTCTTTTTTCATTGAGTATTTTTTAATTTTTCAATCCTAACAAATAAATTTTAAGTCTATTTTAATACCGTAAACAACATATAATGTGTATATATTGGTAAAGTTTTCTTATATATTCCATCTTTTTTTTTCTTTGGAATTTTTCAGCAATGATTCCATGTTACAAGAAAAACTCAACTCAAGAGAGAATTATCCTAATCATAATGAATTGAAGAGGAACTTTTCCAGCATAATTAGTGAAGATAATTCCTTAATTAAACCAATTATGAATCAAGATTTCACTAATTACTATTCAGATTTGCTTCAAACATTGTTTGCTAATACTGATCTTCATGAAGAGCAACCTCAACAACAATCTTTCAATTATCCATCATCATCAATAAATCATAGACAAAAATTGAAGGATTTTGTACCTTCTTTGCCTAAGGTAAGTACATCCACATAAATATAGTTTTGACGTATTTAAATATGTTATCGAACTTTGATGACGTGATCAAATCATCATTTGTCACATGAATCAAATATTTTTACGAAACAGGATAAGTTTTCGGTTAACTCATAATGACATATTGCATAAGCCTTTTCTCAAACAAAAATAATATAAATAAACTCTTTTTTTAAAATTCGATAAAATATTTAAGCTTTTTCCCTTTTATTTTATTTTAATCTATTGGTACAATTTCTTTTCAGTTTGATATTGAAGAAATTGGAGAGTCTAAATTAAGCTCAATTACCAAGAATAACACAAATGAACAAACAAACAAACGGCAGAGAATTGAGACACCATCATCATTGCCAACTTTTAAGGTATATATGCGAATACAATTCATTCGTTTTAATTAATACAATATAGTTTAATTTGCTCGATATAATATTTTATAATTTTTTAAAATTTAATGATTTTAAATATATCATAACTTATTTGGCTATATGTGGTTAAAATTATGAAATTTATGATCTTAAATAAGCGTAGAGCTAGAGGAGGAGCATATAAAATTAAAATTATTATTTATTTATATATAGACAAAATTGAGCTTTGTTTATTAATTATTTATTATTATTATTATTAGGTGAGAAAAGAGAAACTGGGTGACAGGATAACTGCCCTCCAGCAATTGGTTTCACCTTTTGGAAAGGTAAATACTTATTTTTTTTAAAAATATTTTAGAGAGTTTTGATTAAGGGAAAGATTTTTTTTTCTCCATAGTTTTTATATTGTTTTTATATATAAGTTAGTTGGTCAAATCATATTAAAATATCATGCTCTTTTTAGTACATAAAAAAACTTTGATCTTTTAGGTGGTCATTAAATTAATAATTCTTTCGTTCTTATTTGCTTGTTCGTTGTTATTATTTTAGATTTTATCCTTTTTATTTAGTTTTTTTTTTAAAAAAAATATAACAAATGAAATTGATGAATTTATTTTAATTAATTAATTTGACTAGTAAACATGAATTCATTACTTAGTTTTCTTCAGTTATATAGATACTTTCTTAAGGGTAAAATACAAAGAATAGTGAAATTTATGTATTGATTCTATGAAGTGTCAAATATTAAAAAACGTCAATTTCTAGTAAGAATGATATGCAAATAGAAATGAATCGAAATAGTTATTAGTATTTCAGAAAGTCACTTTCTTCAACGATATCAATTTACCTATATTCTTCAAGATTTCAATAAATCTTTTTATAGTTTTATTAATTGAATTCACAATTTGTTGTCTCAGACTGATACAGCTTCAGTTCTCCAAGAAGCAATCGAATACATCAATTTTCTTCATGATCAAGTCAATGTATGTTTTTTTTTTTTTTAATTATAACTCCATAAAAATTAATAGTAAATTTACCTATAAAATTAAATATGACGAATTAATATTTGATTTATTCAGGTATTTAGCAATCGATATATGAAAAATGGACCACCCACACAACATCAACAGGTAGGAAATCTATATACCCGTTAATTTTATATCACTATTTTATAGCATGTTACGATATGTTTATTACAAATGAAATTACTTTTTAAATGACGTGATTGTATAAATATTTTTTTATATTGTCTGAGAATATAGATTGTTGAACTCTAATTTTTTCTTAATTAACTATGATAGGTTAAGGAATTACAAGAAGGATTAAAACAAGGGTTAAGGAGCAAAGGACTATGTTTAGTACCAATATCAAGTACATTCCCATTAGCAGCTGAGACTACTATGGAATTTTGGACACCAACATTAATGGGAACTACATTCAGATAGATTTCGAGGCGGATTCAGATTTTAAAATTAATGAATTCTGAACTGTGTACATATTAAATGAACATCTTAATTAAGTCAAATACAAAGTTTAGATTGACGTTATAATTGAATTCTGCTGAACTTGTACCTCATACGCACCCTACTCCATCTTGATCATACAAACATCAACCAAAAAGAGGAGAAGCTTAAGAAATTATGTATAATTAATTGATCAAAACAAGGTTATTTTAATTAATTAAGTGATGTTGTGGAGAAGAATAAGGAATAAACATCGCATTATTACTAATATGGATTGTGGTTGAATGCTTAAGATTTCTCCACTCCTAGTTAGAAGTTTTAGTTTTGAGCTCCTAAGAATTAAAAAAAAAAATCTTGTTGGAAACACCATCATCAAAATTGAACCCTACAATACCTGAATCTGAATCTAATTAAATTTTCATACAAATTTTAAATTCCAATATTGATACCGAAAAATTTAAAAAGTGGGAAAAGCAAGTCAAGGGAAAAGTGAAAGGAAAACAAGTGGCTATTGATCAATTGAAGTGAACCAAAAAATGTACCTACCAAACAAGTTGGGCAGTTTTGTTGACTATTAGCATCTCTTGCTATACCTTTTTTTTTTTATCATCTTTATGTGATTTGAATTTGATTGGTTGATTGGTATCGTAGTATACATTAGAGAATATATCTCAATATTTTGTGTTCGCTCGATTTTTTTAAAAATATTGCAACAATCGTATTGAATTGATCAAATAGGCTTTGGGTTTAAAGTTCATACTCAAAGGCTAAGTTAAAAGAAGAAAGACCGTTCGAGTCCTACAAGAAGCCACCGATGTGGTTGAAATTCTTTCGATTCATTGGAATTCTTCAATTATATACTTTTTTTTTTTGGATAATTTAACATATCACCATAAATATTTTTAAAGAGTTCGAATAACATTATCTTCTATGCTTTAATAAATATTAAATATTAATCGTTGAATTAAGCTCACACATTTTCTTGGACTTACGAGAATATATATGGCTTTTTTAATTTGTTCTTATTTTTACTTTTCTTGCATTTTCCTTGAGGGATAAGTGGATATACCTTAAAGGAATATATACAAAGGAATATTGAATAGGAAAAGTGTCTTGGCATCATTATGATGGTAGTAAAATTGTATGTTCAAGTAGTCTCATAGCTACATCAGTGTCACAATTTACGTGACATTTACTTTATCGATTAAAATGAATACAACATCTTTATAATTAGAAACAATTGACCTTTATATATATAAATATATATATATATATATATATATATATATATATATATATATATTACTTAGAAATAATAGATCATGTAAGTTAATTTTGGGAAACTTACAGAAATTTTATTAGTTTATGAGTTAATTACTTAGATACATTTTTTACTTTGTAATATGACAAATTTAGATTTTGGTGCATTCGGATACATCCAAATACATGTATCTCAAATATATATGATAAAAATTAGGTGTAATTTGTTCTAGATACACAAAGTGGACGCACATGTATATGAGATACATAGTAAAATATTGCTTGTTACTCTCTTTTGTATCTGGTATGCCATATACGTGGAAATCACACCAAATACATATATATACATGTATCTAGTGTGATTAACATGTATCTGAGATACATGAGTATCTTTCTCCCCATCTCGCTCGTCTTTCTCCCTACTTTAGTGTATCTGGACTCAAAATACGTGTATCTTACTCAACATATGATCGAAAACTCTTAATTAATGGTGAGATACATAATTGTTTGAAAGTATAGATAAAATTAGTATAAATGGTATCAATATATTTCTAATCATAAGGTAGTTTCTCCTCTCCTTTCTCATGCCTCGTATCATTCGAAAATCATTACTTGTCTTTTCATGAAGATTAATATGATCGAAAATCTCCCTCGAATTATGATCCCAACGACATAACTGCCTCGAATAATACGAGGTTTCATTAACACAAACATATATTAAATACAACATTGTTGGTGTTATTTCACAAGTGAGATTTGAAAGAATAAATATATATAGAATTGATCCCGATCCTTACTTTTGTGGGGATAGAGAGAAAATTTCCAATAAAATATGTGTTGACACCCAATTTTTGACCCACGTCGGTACAAATTAATTATCGAGCTTCGTGAGTTTTTCAAATTATTTAAAGTTAATTAGTTTTATAAATCTTGCGAAAATAAAATATATGTATATATATACATATATGTATATGTATATGTGTGTATCTTAAGTATTCCTAATTCCCAGGCCCACTCCACCATCAACCCACTCTTATTCCCAACCCAATTCCTTTCAACCCAAATTTCCCTCAGCCCACACCTAAATACCCAATTCATTAAACATTTAATAGTCCAACCCATAACCCATTCAATGGTCCGACCCAACCCATTCGACCCGGCCCCGATCCAAACCCGCCTACACCCGATCCAAACCCGCCTACACCCGACCCAGACCCCATCTTATCTCTTTCTCCTCCTCTCCGCCTGCGTATCCCTCACGCGTAACTCCCCCTCTCGTCTCTCTTCCCTCGTCTCGCCCACGCTCTCTCTCCCAGACGCGACCTCTCCCCTACGCGATTTCCCCACCTACGCCATTTCCAGAAAAAACGCAGAAGCTGCGTACGAAAAGCAGCCCCCAGCCGCATTTCTCGTCTCTCCACACGACTTCTCTCTCCACCAACGTCTCCTTCTTCAATCCATCGCAGCAGTGCAGTGCTTTCGGCTGTGGCAGACCTGCGTTCGCGGCTATGGCAGACGCGCTTTCGTCCTTGATGGCGCGAGATCGATCCACGTCTCCCCTCAAGGACAATTGAAGCGATCCTAGCCATTCCCCTCCCTTTTTCCATTTTCGAAAAGGACGAAATCTTCAGGAAAAGATGTGGCACCATTAATGGAAGAGATTCAAATTTTGAATTGAAATGGGCCTAGTCACGTTCCCGCCCTCCCTCTTCCGAAAACCCTATATAAACCCCTTTCGTTCTCAAGAAAAGGGGTTAGAACTTTGAGCGTTGGAATTTTCGGAGTGAAAAAATCATTAGATACTTAGAGATTTTGTCGAAAGATTGCATAGAGGGATAATTTGACTTAGATTTTCTCACTGGTCTCTTCTACTGTTTTTCTTCTTGGTTAGCAATTTTAGGTTGGAGATTTTGGGTTGTTCTATTGTTTCCGAGAAAACTAAAAAAAAAAAGAGTTTCGTTTAGGTTGGGTAATAGGATTGTTGTTATGAAGGATTTTTTTTTCGAGGTTGAGAATTTGGCTTAGGTTTCCTCACTAGTTTCTTCCACTGCTCTTCTTCTTTGTTCGAGTTTGAGGGAAGCTCAATTTGTTTTGTCGGAAATATTCCTAAGAGCGACATAGGCGTAGAGCCGTGGTTTGTGTCACCTGTGGCGTGAAGTCGTCGTTCTCCTGCTCGCATAGTCCCAGTTCGCTGCTCCCGAAAAGGTAACATCTATCCCATTTGATGTCCTGTTTTCGAGTTGAGTTTTGTTGTGCGCGAAAGGGCTCTGTTCATTCACTGTTATTCTTTTTTATTTCTATTATGTTTTGATGCATATATGTGTATGTTGCTGGTAATTCCCTGCTCCATGTTACTTCTCCGTTTTTTTTTTGTTGTTCTGTTTCAAAAGTGAATTGTTGTCGCTCGTGGAAGTTCTGATTTTGCTGTTCGCCTAGCCTTTAATGGAGAAATGGATTGGTCTAGCTGTTCATTCGGCTGTTTCTGAAATCTGGGTTTGATTTGTTTCTTGATTTGAAGAACACCCTTTGGAATTTTTATTGTGTTTGTGGGAGAATCCATTGTGCTCACGAACTGTTTGATGAAATGTAAAAGAGGGATTTGGTTTCTTGGAACACCTTGATGGGATAGTTCCTTTGCCTTAATTTGAATCACGCTTCTATCTCACTTCTTTTAAGACTTGTTTGACTATAAATAGATGGTTTCAAATATGTCTGCATGATTATTTTACTGTCTTTCGTTTTCATTAGGGATTGATTAAATATGTTGTGTTTGGGTGGTTGTAAATGTTAAGCAAAGTGTCAAGGCTATTTAGCGAGAAGGTCGAATGATTGTTGTGTCTACTTCGTTAAATGCAACAGTTGACTCGTTCTTTATTTTCTAAGTTTCGTTAGTGTCTCAAGATATATGATGCCTTGTTTAAGTTAGTCGTGTGATGTTGTTCTTGATTCTCCATTTTGATCAGCTTGCGTTGATATTCTTAATATTGAATGATTGTTCAAATGTTTGTTGTGATGTGTTTTTTTTTCCTCTCATAATTTGGCTGCTTATATATTTCTGTAAGCTTTCCTCAAATGAAACATTTTGTTAAACCGCACCTTTCTTTGTGTCACATGCGTAATCAAGTAGATTATTTCCTTCACTTTGTATGCCCGTTAGTCGAGTTGTATGTGGATATGTTACCTAATTTCTTTAATTGATCTTCTAATCCTTTAACTCGCTAACATGTACCTATTCTGTTTCGTTGCATGTGAGACTCCTTTCGTGTCCATTTGGATCTCGTCTCTTCTCCCGTTGCATTTCAAGAGTGTCATCAAGACTTAAAATTCCTTCGATCGAGTTAAGACAGACATGCGAGAGTCCAATGCCAGGAATATCGAAGAAGAATCCAAAGGCGAATTAGAAGATTTTCTTATTGTGTTGTATTTTGTAATGGGCATAAGCCTTTATTGTTTTGCTTTCTCGTATTATTTTATATGTTTAGATTAGTACAGGTGGAAAATGGGTTGAAACCCCCAAAAAAAAACAGGTGGGTCCAAAACTCGGTCAAGGCGAACAGAACCCGAGTTTGGGCCCAAATCTCTCTCTCTCTTTACTATTGTTTATATTTTTGCTTTAAATGCCTTTTAGTCTAGGATTGGAAACTCCAAACCCCACCGAGACGCTTTTTCTATTTTACTAAATTTAAAACTAAGCCTAAAAAGCGACAAATATTTCAAGACTTGTAAATTTGTCCAAGTAAAATTCTAATAAAGGTTTAACTTAAAGAATTGCAAAAAAGTTAATAAAGTAGTCAAATAAGTTAATCGTTGGAAAACCGTAAGTTAGCGGAGTGTCTTAGGTGTCTTACACCTTCCTAAGACGCGAATAAGAATCTCGAACCCCCTAAAATATTTTCAAAACAAATTTTTCTGTTTAAGTTGTTTTGGAAATAAGTTTTCTTGATTTTTCTTAAAAATTAAGTGGCGACTCCTAAAAGTCGAAAATATCTTCGAAAATAAAACAAACTCTTTTTCGAAAATCAATTTTTTGATAAAACAATATGTTGATAGAAACATTTAATTAGTTAAACGCCAATGCAACTTGAATCCAAATCAAGAAGATATTATTTTAAGTGAATCACATATTTTTTTTAAAAAAAAAACAAAGAAAGAAAAAGTGAAACATATTTCTCCTTTCTGAAATTCTTAACCCGCCCTCATCAGTCTGCCTTTCGTCGTAGAGTCGCAAAAAGTGAAATTTATTAAGTAGAGCCTTAGAGTTTTTTTGTGATTGTGGCAATGTACTTGCCTTGATGAAATGCTTGTTCCAATTCAAGTTGTGTTGGTTGTCTAGAACCATCACCAGCAAAAGTTCCAAAACCATAGGGACTTCCACCTTTAATATTCTCCATCTCAAACATTCCTGCTCCAAATGAATAGCCAGTTGGTACAAACAACATTCCATGATGTACAAGTTGTGTTATCGCTGTCAACCCGTAAAAATAATAACACATTTTTTGTTACAGTTAAATTGTTACTCTCGTTTGGGCAGCTCCTCGAGAGCCAGTACTCAAGAAAATGCCTGCTGGTTTGCCTGCAAGTTGTTGTGTTCTCCACAAACCTCCAGTAGAATCAAGAAATGCCTTAAATTGAGCACCCATCATTCCAAATCTAGTTGGAAATCCAAATACAAATCCATCACCTTCAGCAAGTTCATCACTTGTAATTATTGGTGCATCACTTTTAGGTGGTGCACTCATTTTTGCAAGAATTTCTTCTGATACAATTTCTGGTACCTGTTACAATCAACATCCTGATCAGAAACGAATTCAAACAGACGAAAGCACAAGCTTGGCAAAGGTACTTTCTCATCCACCAACTCCCGTATCTTGAATCTTCGGTTCCACCACTCAAGAGCAAAAAAGCCTGGAGAACAAATAACCATGACAACCCTGGATAGTGTCAAGCAAAGGACTAGTCTGACATGCTTCCTCTACAGGACGGTTCATCCATTTCTTTGATAAATCTTCTGCATTTGCAGCAAGCTGATGCTGCAAGACAGCTGCACCTAGTGGTCCAACCAAATTGAGCCTTGTTGCAGCAGAAACAACATCTCTCATCGTTATAAACAAGTAAGCCTTTTGCGAAGTTTCAGCATTCAATCCGAGAAGCCCACAGACAAGTCCAAAAATAGGAGCATGGTGGAAACGGACAGCTCCACTAGCCAAAGACACTTCTCGCATAGTTTTAAAATAAGGAACTTCCTGGAACACAGCAGCAGCCACTCTCAAAAGTGCCGATCCTTGTGAAATAGATGCTTTCCTACTAACTTCATTCGTCAGTGTCGCATCCAATATTTTATCAAGTTTATACCATGTTTCAACATTAGGAGATGTATTCAAAGTATAGACAAAAGGAAGCAATAGGCTTCCTGTATTCTCTAGTATATGGATCACAAATGTTCGAAGATCTTCGGGCCCAGAGACTAACCGGGCTTGAATAGCAGCCTCAACGCCAAAAGAATGAGCAAAACCACCAGTAGGAAGAACAGAATCAAGCAACTGCCATTGGCTCCACTGAAGCAATTCCTTCGGTGCGAATTGGAGACTACCCTCAATCTTCTCTTCCATATTCTCCATCTTTTAAGGCCTGAACAAGTTACAAACAGGACAGAGTAACCCATACAGGACGAAACAACAATACCGTACTTAATATACCGAAATTCTTAAAGAATTTTTTCTTTGAGAACAACATAAAATAGTTGGATCAGATTCTAGCTGACAACCTTATGTCTCAGCAAGTGAAAGCGATAATATATATCCTGACAAATTTAATCCATCCACAATCTTAGATTCTATGACCAACTAATGGTTTTGGTTTCACCCACTGTCTTAAAAAAGCAAATACTAGATATAAACTTTGATAGCCTAGTGTCACGTCCCGCCACATTCTAGTTAAATTGAGTCTTAGCAAATACTCTAAGTCCGTGACAGTAGCCTCTACATCACAAGAACAAGTCCAGTTTGTTAGGCATCAAACCTTTTCTAAGCTGCCTTTTTTTTGTTTATGATATTATTATTCTTAGGACTATCACTAGTAGAAACAATGATTTTTTTCACTGCGAATCAATAAGAAATTTGTGCTATTTTCTTACTCATTCTTACACCAAACAACTCAATTGGAAATACAAGGTGGGAAACGATTCTCTATGATTGCAATAGACGATAAATTCATATTTATAAATGGAAGTTTCAATTATGATATACTCTATAGCATTGAATAGACTAAAATATCACAAAATTCAAATTTCTACCATTAAATTCAATCCTGAGATTCAAGGGAAATAAAGAGAGAGAGAAGATACTTACAAATCGAAAATGGCTTAAAAAGAGAAGATCCCAAATGCAGAATCCATAAGTCTACCCAAATGGGGAAAGCACAAATAATAGGGTCAATTTGGAGAAGAATTCCAAAATAGTCTCTTATCTTTCAATTTAAATTCAAAATCATCTCTACTTTTTGGCATAAAGTAGTAATGGTCCTTACTGTTTCACAAATTGATCATTTTTAATCCATTTTAAACAACCGTCTTAAACTGAAACATTAGTTTTTAACTTTTGATCTAATTTTACATTATCACAACTATTAGAATATACACAATAGAAGTATAATTCAAGATCACGAACAAAACATAATCGCATGAAAATGTAAACTGAATAACTTGTGAAACTCTAACCTTTTAAACTTTCACACAACTCGTTCAAAATTGAGATTTGAAATTGTCTTCTATTAATTTTCGCTAACTCTCTCAATCAAGTCTTATGTGGACAAATTTTTTGTTAGAAGAATAATTGTATTTCATTGAGAACCACCACCCTATTTATACTTTTCAGAAGAGGCGAAACGTCTGAAAGATGAAATGTATCTAGTCATTAACATCATTAATTGTATTTAGACTCTAGTAAGTGTATTTAATAACCATGATCAATAGTCATCAACAATCATTAAATATCATTAAGTGTATTTAGACACTATTAAGGGTACCCAACAACTACTCCCTTTGTTCCTAATTATTTGTCTACTCTTTTTTTAATTGTCCTCAATTACTTGTCAATTTTGACAAATTAAAAAAAAAAATATTTTTACATATTATACCCTTATCTTAAGTTTTTAATTCATCTACTTAATAATTAATAGGTGTAAAATGTAAACTCATTATGTCAAAGAAATTCATTATTTTCCTCTTTCTCAATTAAGAAATTAAAAATATTTTCTTCTTTTAAACCAATAAAAACAAAAAACAACTTATTCTTAAACTGAAAAAAGCACTAACAATCCTTTTTTTTCGAAACTCGATCAACTAATCAGATATATATATAGTACAGACCGCAAATTTATTAGCATGAATTAATCATATCATAATAAATCACAGATTGTACCACTAAATATCTTTAACTGTCCTTCTCTATTTAATTTCAATTTCTTACTGTTACAACTTATTTAACTCCCCATGCTAGAATTACGACACCTATTAATTAAATTGAACTTCTGAAAAATTTAATCCATTGATTCATTTAATCATTTATCTTTATACTTAAATTAATTCACATGACGGATATAAGTAACCATAAAGGGATGTCTTCTTTCTCATACCAAAGATATAGTTCTATCAACTAATTATTATTTCTCGAATGTAATTTGTTATTGTCCAATCTATTAGGAATATTTTGACTCATCATAGAGTCTCACCTTTTAATAGATTAAAATAATAAAACAAACTATGCATATCATAATAACTACATCAAAATTAAGAATATAAGCACATATAATGGACTAGAGATATTATTCATTGAAATTCAGAACCTAAACAAATATCTCAATTTGATCAATTTCAATACATACAGAATGTACTAATACAAGAAGTTGAAATTCGATCTAGTATATTAGTAATAAATTACCAACAAATTGGTAACTAATTTGTTATCCGGAATTTAGCAACGAATTCCTAACAAAATACCCATCGAAATTTTAGTAACTAAACAATTTAGTTGGTAAATATGGAGAGAAAAAATGGCAGTTTAGCAATGAATTCCTGACAAAATACCTATCGAAATTTTAGTAACTAAATAATTTAGTTTATAAATACGGAGAGAAAAAATGGCGCTTAGCTTATCAACTTTTTATTAATGGATTATCAACAAATATCACCAACAAGCAATATTACTCATTGGATAAATATAGTAAAAAAAAAGAGTATAGTTTATTAACGAAATTACTAGCTAACTATTTGTCTAACAAAAGAATTTTGTAGCTAATTTTACCAACTAATTAGATATAAGTTGGTAAATTACCAACTAATTGTTATTTATTGGTAACTTGCCAATAAATACTCAGTCGTTTAGAATTTTTTTTGCCAATGAATCAATTTTGTGCTTTATAAATTACTAAACCTATTAGAATCCGTTGACATTTTCCAATTAGTCCATCTTTAGTTAGTGATTTTTATTGAAATATAACAAAATAAAACTCATTCAGAAAAGGGAAAGGAAAAAATTTAATTAATAAATTTTTAATCTCGTTAATTAGTGGATCTTTTTTACTACTAACAAATATTAATACAAGCATAATATTCATAGACATGACCTACCAACAATTGCAAGCTTTTGCAAAGCTTCAACCATAGCACAAAATTAAAATTTGACTTCAGATTTTATGATTGATCTCCAACTTTCATAATGCATAAACAAACACTTTAACTATCCAACTTTTAAATAAATAAACACATGAGTCCTATATGACAAAATATACGTAGGACACCACGTAGGACAAAAAATGACAGGCATAATACATATATTGGACACTAAACTTGGTTTCAAATTTTAACTTTGACCTTTAACTTTCATAATGCACAAACATGCACTTTAACTATCCAACTTTTAAATAAATAAATACATGAGTCCTACACTGCAAAATACACGTAGGATACCACATAAGACAAAAAATGACATGTAGGACGTGCGTGTCTATTTGTTCAACTTTATACAAGATTAAATGTCTACTTGTCTAAACCAAAAATTGAAGGGCATATATGTGATTCGAAGTCAAGTTAAATAGCATATTTATGTATTATGCCAAAAATGACATGTAGGATATGTGCGTCTATTTGTTCAATTTTGTACAAGTTTAAGTGTCTACTTGTGCATTTCCAAAGTTGAAGGACATAAATATAATTCGAAGCTAAGTTACAGGACATATTTATATATTATACCTTTTAAATTGATCATTCTGGTGACTAACAAATTATGAGAAATGATTATACGTTGGATCCATTCATTTTCAATGGTAGATGGTAGCAAAAATAAAGTGAATTTTTACCATGATTAATGGAGGTGAGGTGAATTCTTTGAAGTTAGAGAAGATGAATTGGGGAAAAATAATAGTATCTTATTCCAAGTATTGTAGTCCATGTATGGGAATTAAGCAAAATATCTAAAAGAGAAGTGTTGTAATGTTATTAAAGAGCCCGTTTGGCCATAAATTTTTCAAATAATATTTGGGAAAAATTTGGCAAATAATGTTTGTTCATACAATTTGTCATTATTTGACAAATATTTTTGGCAAATATCCCAAATTTTCAAATACTAGTTTTTTCTAGTATTTGGGCCAAATATCATTATTTGGGATATTTAAAAAATTAAAATTTTACCCCAATCTTTTATCTTTTACAAAAACACCCTCTCTAGTATTTGCTTGCGTTGTATTACATCATTTTTTACGTGAACACCAAAATAGTGATGAAATATTTAGTGAATATTAAATAATGATATGATTGTTGATGAAAACTATTAAAAATTGGCTTTAGGTAACAAAGTCATGTACTTTATCTACTTCACGATGTATGGAATAATTCTTGTTGCACTCACTCCAAATTACCACATTGCTTCAGTGTCATGAACATTATTTGTTATTGTTGTAACTAACATTCAATTGACTTGTAATACAAACTTTTAGTTAGTTTTGATAGTTTTTAAAACTTGTGTGTATAAATCATATTTCCCAAATTTTATGACCAAACACGTGGTGAAATTTCACCCAAATTTTCACTCAAATAATATTTGCCAAGAATATTTGAAAATCTATGGCCAAATGCTAGCTAAATGTACGGTTAATTTATCTCACTACTGCATTTGCTCTTTTGATTAGCTATTGCTGAAGATGCAATGACTGTGGTACATATGTTAGGAGAAATGCTACCTGTTATTACGTTTTGTTGAAAATACATTCCAATTTTTGTTCTTAAATGCAACAACATTTCTTATTTATAGCTTTTTATCCTGTGATTCACAATATATAGGTTTCCATCCAAATGTTTGGACTGTCATACATTTTGTGGACAAAAACAGGTATGTTAAACTTCAATGGTTTTCTGATACAGGGAGCTGTATCTCCACCGTTCTTTCTCCACAAAGTCTGCATCGAGAAACTGAGCTATGAATGTCCAAAGCCGATAAACATCTTCAAAGTTTGCCAGAAAGTTAAGGGCAACGGTGACTACTGATATCCCAAATTCACATCTTTTGTTCTCTGCATCACATTTTTTTCCTTGTAAAGTCCTCTGCTTCTCTTGCTCGTACTTGTCTGGAAACCACAAATGTGACAGAAACCCATGGCTGAGCGATATATTGTTTCGATCAGCAAGCTTCTGTATGAGAATTGGTTCCACCCTTTCTCCTTTCCAGTCGAACAGATTGAACGCCATAGCAGTTCCCCTGTCAAATTTTATCTTTGGACCATAGATTTTGACCAGAGGAAAATGGTCCAGTCTGTTTGGATGCTCAAGCTTCAGGAGTGCACTAATAAGCCAATTCACTAGGTACCTTCTTCTATTACCAATTTGAATCAGTCCGAGCGAATCCACATGATCCAAGCATCTGCATTCAATCCCTTTTTCTTCCACCTTGCCTAGTCTACTAATCGATTCGTCTGATTCCTCTTTGATCTTATCCTTTTCAGCTGAATTAGACCTACATATATGTAGCTCATCCAGTTTCGTAACAAAATTGGTTTTATCTCCACTCCCAGATGAATCTAATACTTGTGTTGGTGGAACAAGACTCACAATGCCTGTACTAACCGAACCTTCCAACATCGACACAACTGATTTCTTGACAAGGAGGCATCCAAACCCTGTAGGATTTTCACCAAAAACCTTATAAAAAGAGCAAATAAGGAAGTCAGGATGGATTAAGGAGAGTCCAAAGCTATCCATATCCTTTGGTCCCAATGCACATGCATCAAGCAAAACATGCCAACCATTTTCCTGAGCCAAACTCATCCACTGATAAGAGTAACTCCCTCCGCTCACTCTTGACTGAAGGGGGAACACAAACAGTCCCCTGGATTTCTTTTGCTTTTTCTTCCTTATAATCAGTTTCCTGAGTTTCGCGGAGTTTATTCGTAGCCGTGGCCATTTAAATTCTGCTGACATTATGTTAGCCCCTCTTTTCTCTGATGTATTGACCATACTCTCCAATGCTTCACTCTCATGATCATAAACGGTAAGAAGCTTTCGACTCGTTTTGAAAGGGTAAGATTCGGCTATAAGCTTGAAAGCTGATGATCTATTAGCAGTAAACACCATGGAATATTCATTCGTAGACATGTTAAGAAAATTCATGATCTTTTTCTTGATACAGGATTCCAATTGTGATCCATCTCCGCCATGTAATAGCTCGTATTTGAGATCCACAGACTTGCAAGATATGTCAAAGAAAGGATATTCATGAGATGACGGCGAAGAAGAAGAAGAGGAGGATGTGACCGGGACCACCTGTGAGTATGAGAAGAGACCAATGCCAATGTAATCCATGCACACATGGTTAGAAACTGAGAGATGATAATATTCTTGATTCCGAATCTTGTCGACTTGTCGAGATTCGGAATACTTAGGATAAGCTTTGAGGAAGTGAGCAAATGATTCTTGATAGGAAGGAAGGGATTCATGGTTAGTAAAATGAGTGTTTGGGAAAAAAGAGGAAGTTGTTGTGGCTGCAAAGGTGTGCCTGCAAGATGCAGTTGTGCTTTTGGGCTTAGGAAGAGGCTGTTGGTTTTGAGGCTCAAGAAGTATAAGGAGAGGATTGGGGCAACAACCATGAATAATGCCTGATACTTTCTCAGCTTCCATTAAGCCCTTTGTGTGGACTCTTTTTTTTTTTTTTGGTTCAAACAGTTTGTTGAATTATCTTCATTCAACTATTTCTTTTCTTTGTGTTTGTTTGGTTGTTGCTGTCAGCTATCACGTTCAAATACTGAGTCTTCAAGAAAATGACTTATAATCATTGTCCTTAAGCGCGTTTTGGGCCAGGTTGATGGACGTGGATTACTTTTTGAGCTACTGTATTTGACCTTTTCTCTCTATTCAATAAAGAAAAAGTTGTTACTTTTCATACCCATTCTAGTCATTGCTTCCAACAGATGCTAAAGTTGACTCAGCTTTATCAAATTTAAAAAAGAGAATTATATATGGCATTTAATATAGTATTTTTTCTACTCACTCTGTTTCAATATGTAATTTACCTGTCCCTTTTAGTGTTTGAAAAAAAAATGCTATTTCCCACGGAAAAGGGTCAAAAGCATTCATCAACTATGATCTCCAGCGGAATAAAATGTTTTTTCTCGTCAATAATTTAGTCTATTTTGTTATCGCCAATAGTTCTTTGATATGAAGAAGAAAATTCAACAACTTCTATACGCATGAAAGTTCCCCCTCTCTCCTTTTTGCACAACAATAATTATTGTATGTTCGAAATCAATTGAATTTTATTCGTTAAAGATAGTTAGTTACATGATGACTGGATGCTTCAAAGAAATCAAAGAATCAATGAAGATTTAAAAAAACGCGAAGTCATGATCTATTGTTATTTGACAAGCTTTGAGATTTAATATGTTGCTGATAAAAGATAACAAGTCGCAATAGTCAAGATGCGAGCAAGTTATTTTGGATTTACTATATAGAGCAAAAAAAAAAAAAAAAGAAGAAGCAAAGCAATAGCAGTGGGGAAGTGAGAGAAGAATTGACGAGAAGTTAGAGGGTAAAAAACCTAATTGAAGATTTAAATTTAAGATTTTAGAAATACAAAATGACGCGGACATTTAGCTAAAAATAATTCAAATATCAATAAAATAGAATTATATATTAATTCCGAGACATTATTTGTAAAACTTACAAGATATTTCAAAGATAAAATATTGGTCGAATAATTATATTTATTTGAATTCTACCTATGCTTTTGTTTAATTACAAAAATAATTATATTTATTTGAACTTTTTCCGTCAATTTTGATTAAATTATTCAAAATCAATTGATCACATTATATTAGATTTTCACATTAATTGATAGAAAAAAGTGAAGAACCCGAACAATTTAGGAAGAAGCTCCACTGTTGGGGGCCCAAAAGGGTATTTAGTGCGGCTTCAGGTCCCCAAAAGTAATGAATTGAGGAGCAATTCTACCTTGTTAAGTAATTGAACAATTTCCTCAAAACATGCGTCCCCCTCTATAATTATTATTTCCATTTTATGCAACGCTCCTCTTTTATCTTTTTGCTTTTTGCTTTTTACTTTTTGGACACGAGAAAAAAAAAAAGTGAAGACATTATCGTCATTCACCTCCCACAAAAGTGCTAAAACCTTTATCTAATTAAATTAAGTTGTATTCAAATAGTTGCTTCTATTCAACTTGCTCTACTAATATGATATATAAGATTAAAAAAGTTATCTTTTGGTGTGAAACCTATAATATATTATGATTGAAGGAGTGATTTAATGTAAATTACGTGATATATAATTCATTATGCATAATACATGAACATGTTCTTTAACTTGACTGTAATTTGTATTTATATTTTTCAATTTTGGATGCGTCTTACATGACATTTTACATGGAAATTTATGTCTTTTATGGAATCCTACGTGTATGTACTATGTCCTAGGACATATGTATCTACTTGTTCGGATTCAAATTGAAGGATATAAATGCCAGCTAAACCAAGTTAATAAACATAAGTATGTATTATAGTTAATTCCAACATGTTGACAATCCCTTAATCTATGCTATCTTTAAAAAGAAAATTAGCTTTATCATAAAACAAGTGTCTATAGTACTTTGGCCAATATCTATTCATACATGGATCACTTGGTTAACAGTTAAAAAACAGTAAGAGTACTGTCATGTGAGAAAGTTGTTACATATCAATCAGCATAGGGGTGTACGTTCGGTACTCAGTTCTGTATTTCGGCTTTTTTATTCTATATATTAAGACTGGGCAACGGAACGGGACGTACCGGTACCGTTCCGGTTCGTTCCGGTTCGTCCCGTTTCGGTTGCCTACGGGACGGGTCGGGATATTCTAAACCGGTACACGGAACGGGACGGAATCGTAGTTTCGTACCGGTGTACCGGTACAGGTTCATCCCGGTTCCAGTCCGGTTTATTTAATATATATTAATTTTTTTATATTTTATATAATTTATATTTATATTTTTTATAAATTATATTTTAAAATTTAAATTTTTTAAAAATTCCCGCCACTGCCCGCCCTGCCCGCCCCTGCAGACTGCAGTCTGCATAAAGCAGCACTGCAGCTGCAGTGCAGGCCCCCCCCCCCCCCCCCCCCCGCCCCCTACCCTTTTCCCAAGAACAACCTTAAATTTTAAACGGAAAAATTAAAACGGCTAGTTTTTTTGTTGTATAAATTAGAGTTGTGTGTAAAAAATTTTTATTTACAAGTTTACAACTTACAAATATAATCTGAGTATTTGAGAGAATATATATTTCCAAATTACATTCATATTTATAACTTATATCATTTGGTCATTTGGTGTATTTCGGAGGAGGAATCTTCTTCAAATTTCAAGTTTCGACATCAATATTTTAATTTTCATTATAATCGTTTGTTCTTATACAAACGTTTGGTAACTTCGTTCCACTCTCTAATCTTATATTTATTTTTTGTATTTATTATTTAACTTGTAAGTTGTTCTTGTTAAGTTTCGTATTTTATAATTTATAATTTTATATCATGGAGTCTTCTAAAAAAAGTGGAAGTAAAAAAGGACTAGTAGAATCAGTAAAAAATTAGTTAAAAAAACTAACAAAGGTGCTAGTTCGTCTAAATCTAAAATTCCTCGTTAGAATAAATACAGATGAATTTACGCATGTGAATGAAACTAGTTTTTCCCGTCCCGGTCCTATAAATATTAATTCAGATAGTCCGACTCCCCATGAACTCTATGAAAGATATTATGGTATTAATCAAGAAAATGAAGAAGTGGAAACGGATGAACAATTAAATTTAGATGAAGAAGTAGATTTAGATGATACACCGACTAGCCCCGCCGCCGACCTCAATACAGTCAATAGTATAGGTATTGAAGCTCCACCTCCGGTTGGAACTACTCGTCCCCTTATTATTCCAACTAGAGGTAAGACCAAGGTACAACGTTCTTTAAAATCACATGTGTGGAAATTTTGTTATTTGAATGAAGAAAAAACTTTTAGTATATGTAATCTTTGTAAACAACATTTTAAATATACATCTGGTGGGACGGGAGGTTCAACGGGGGGATTAAAAAAACATTTGATTAACAAGCATAGTAAAGAGTGGTTTGCATATATGTCTTCTCTTGAAGTTGGTGGAAATTGTAATGTTGAAGAATCGATTAGAGGATCAAATATGGTTCAAAGTGAGTTAAATACTTCGAACCCAAGTGGTCCTCTTACACATCGAATCTATAACAAGGATCGTGATCGTGAAAACTTTGCTAAAATGGTTGTTGTTTGTGGTTTACCTTTTAGTTTTGGAGAACATCCGGGTTTTATTGCTTATATTCGTGAAACATATAATCCTAGTTTTCAAGGTTTATCAAGTAGCATGGTAAAAAGAGATATTTTCGAATTTCAAGAAAAACATTGTCAATATTTACGTGCCTATTTTGAACTAATGGATTGTAGAGTTGCTATTATTACTGATATGGGTCGTAGTCCTAATGGTTTTGATTATTTAACTGTTACTGCGCATTGGATCGATTATAATTGGAATTTACAAAAAAGAATTATTGGTTATAAAATTTGTCA
This sequence comes from Solanum lycopersicum, assembly GCF_036512215.1. Lineage (NCBI taxonomy): Eukaryota > Viridiplantae > Streptophyta > Magnoliopsida > Solanales > Solanaceae > Solanum > Solanum lycopersicum. Next base: position 5,236,235 of record NC_090802.1, on the reverse strand, counting down.
AAAGAAAAAAACCGAAATTTATATTGCTACTACTGTGTTGAAAATTTTAGATTTTTTTGGTCTTTGTGATAAAGTCGTTAGTATTACTTTAGATAATGCCTCTGCTAATTTAAATGCTATTAATTTGCTAGAACCTAGACTTTGTCCTATTAGTAAATATGCTTTTCATGTTAGATGTGCCGCGCATATATTAAATTTGGTTGTTAGTGACGGTGTGAAATTATTTGAAAATAGTTGTGATAAAATAGATAATGCTTGTTTTTACATTTTTCATATGAATAGTAGTAGTAGAATTAATCAATTTAAAGAACTTTGTAATGCATTTAAACTTCCGTTTAGAAAAGTTCCGAAGCATGTAAAAACTAGATGGAATTCCTTTTATGATATGCTTGAAGTTGCTTATGCATATAGGCAACCTATTACTACGCTATTTAATAATCATAATGTTTATCCTGAATTTAAAATTAATGATAGTGATTGGGATGAAGTAAATGAACTTAGAATATTTTTGAAATCATTTTATGATGCTACTAAAATTTTTTCTGAAATATATTATCCTACTATTTCTGAAATTTTAATACACATATGTGAGATTTCATCTATTTTTTCTGAATATAAAACAAATACTTTATTCACATCTGCTATTGAAGTTATGATTACAAAATTTAAAAAATATTTTTTTCCTATTCCTCAAATTTATTTAACTGCACTTCTTTTCAACCCCGAATATAAAGAATATGGTACAAAAGCTTTAGTTGAATGCATTTATCAGAATTTAGATATTCAACCTGAAGAAGAACCTGATTTGGTAACATGTCAAAATAGTATAAAATACTTTGCAAAAGAAATGTATGATAAATATTCATTCTTAGATAATGTTGAAAATCCTCAAACGTCTACAAATCAAGTAGGTGCTCATGGACGAGTGAAACATAAACTTGGTCTTGACTCTTCTAATAAATGTGAATTTGTTAAATATCTTGAACAGGGTACAAATGATATTACAAACGATAATGGTATACCGGAACTATTGAACTGGTGGAGAAATCGTGGAGCTCAATATCCAAAACTTAGTAGGATGGTGAAGGATGTGCTTGCAATTCAAGGATCATCAGTAGCTTCGGAGGCAGCTTTCAGCGCGGCAAGATTTCAAATTGGAGACCACAGATATTCGTTAGCAGAAGACAGCCTGGAGATATCAGTGTTATTTAGAGACTGGATAAATGCTGAGCGTAGAAATCAAGGACTTCCAAAGTTAGATAGTCAATTTGAACTTTTCATAGATTCAGCTATTGGATGTGGTAGTGATGATGACATCGAAATTCAAGATCGTCAACGAGCTTTACCAAGACCAGAAGTTGATCACAATCAATCCCTAGCTGAGTTAGAAAGAGGATTTACGGGACTATACAACTATTAGTATTACATTCGAGACATAGTTGAAACAGAACCCTTCCTAGAAGGTGGCTGCGTAAGCTATGTACTCTACTAATAGTTGTAAATTGAAATTGTAATTTGTTACAAATTTAAATAAATTAAATTGATATTTTTTAATTTTTGTAATTTAATTTACTTTTTTAAAATTACAAATTTTATTTAAAGTATAAACTTCAAAAGATTTAAATTTTGAAAACTTTATTAGATTACTTGCAAACTTAACAATAATAAAAAAAAATTAATAAAATATCTTTAAAATAAACTTAAGTTAAAAATTATAGTATAAATTTAAAAACTATTAATTTATACTTAAAAAATAAAAAAAAATTATATTTTCGTAATTTAAAAAATATCGTCCCGTTAATCCCGTCCCGTTCCATCCCGGTCCGTTCCGGTTCATTCCGGTTCCGTCCCGGTATATAGTGGAACGGGACGGAACCGATGAACCATCCCGGTAATTCCGGTCCGGTTCATCCCGGTACCGGTCAAAATTCCGGTCAACGGATTCCGGTCCGATCCGGTACCGGTTCATTCCGGTCCGGTGACCCGGTTCAGGTCCGTTGACCAGTCTTACTATATATATATATATACCAAATATACACTCAATTGAATATTTTTGAAGTATATGAAATGGTATAAAATTATCCTCTATCTACCTATTGACTTCAAAATACCCTTCCCACCCACCTATTTGCTCCAAAATACTCTTGTCATCCACCTTTGGGTTCAAAATTAATCATTTATTTAACGGTTTTAAATTTAAACTATTTATATATTTTTTTAAATTTTTGACAATCAACTATTTCTTATAATTTAACTTATTAGTATAATATATAAATCAATCCACTACCCACTCATTACTAATTAAACCCCACCAAATTAATAAATCCGTCAAATTACTAATGCAATAACAGAAAAGCTACTGCCAATGAGTGTTATTAAAAATTTGACACAAAAATATCTATTGAAGTAAATTGTCATACATTCAATTATCTAAATAAAAATTACCAATAAACTTAAAAGTCTGACTATGTTTATTTTAATCATTCTTTCGACTCAATTATGTGATGTTACTTCGTAGATAATTTTTTAAAAAATAATATATTAAAAGTTTTAAAACAAATCATAAATATTTATAAAATTATATTAAAAAGTGCATGAATTAATTCGGGATGTATTACTTCTTTACCTTTAATCATAAATTTCGAATTCAAGCTTGAAAGAGAACCCTATTGAAAGTGTCCTCCTAAATAAGCGGCTCAACTTAAATTTAATTGGAGCTTCGATTCAAACTCGAATAATTTTCGATGTCATTTTCAGGAATCTATAATTTCGTCGTATTTTAGTAGTGCTTATGGCGATTTTGATATTATAATTGGTTTACTAAATGAGTGGGGTTTAGTTAGTAATGAGTGGGTGGTGGGTTGGTTTAAAAACTATATCAATAAACTAAATTAGTGTGAAGTATTTTAAAAAGAGAAAAATGACAAATATACCCCCGAACTACTGTGAATGGTATGCAGATACCCTCCGTCATTCTTTTGGAACATTGGTGTCCCCGTCGTTCATTAATTAGAGCATATATGCCCTTCACTCTACAAGGGGCAGGGGCACCAATGTCCCCGAAGTATGACGGCAAGGAAACTAATGTCCCAAAAGTATGATGACAGGGGGACCAATGTCCCAAAAGTATGACGACATGGGTACCAATATCCCAAAAGTACGACGAAGGGTATTTGCATACCATTTACAATAATTTGGGGGTATATCTGTCCTTTTTCCCTTTTAAAAATATCTAAAAAATTTAATTTTAAAATCGTCAAATAAGTGGTCAATTTTGAACCAAAAGGTGGATGACAAAGGTATTTTGGAGTCAATAGGTGGATGAGAAGACCATTTTGGAGCCAATAGGTGGATGAAGGGTAATTTTATACCATTTCCAATACTTCGAGGGTATTTTAGGCCCTTCCGTAAAATCTATTGTTCTAGCTCTTTTAAATGCTAAGTCATTAGTTACTGTATTGTATCGTTACTATACCTACAATGTTTGCTTTGATTGTTACCTAAAATGTATTGTATTGTATTGTCAAATTCTGTTGTTACGTAACAATGAAAACTCCATTTCATGGAACAACCAATTTGGTGTGTTTCCATTGTTACTTAATTTCTTTTTGCAATTATATCTTTACATAATATTTCACAATACTATTTTACCCTTTACTTTATATTATTTAATTCTAGTCAAGCCTCCAGCTCTAGAATAATTGAGGATATTTTAGTAAATTTCTAAATTACAATACAATACGATACAATCAAACCAAACTATAAAAATATTATTGAATAATAACAAACAATACAGTTTAGTTGTAACATCTCGTAATTCGTAATAGCCAAGAAATAAAATAAGAAACCAAATTTATCATTTTTGGAAAGAATAGGAAATATCTAGAATTTTTTCCCCAAGTGTAAAAAGCGAGTTTTTGACCATTTTCAAACGACTGTAATTTCTATCTTAGAATGAGTTAGAGTCAGTTCTTTATATGGTTGGAAAGCTCTTGAAGATATCTTTCCAACGTTACCAAGTTTGCGCATTTTCGATATCGTATAAGGGAGATATGCTTATCGGAAGTTGGACCGTTGGGTTGAGGAAGGCCCCAATCCGAATTTTGGAAAGGGTAAACGTGTCATTTCACCCAACTATTCCTTAATTCATTTTAGAGGTTTATCAGGGGTAGAACTAAGCCTTAAATAAGTTTTTTGAAAAGTATCCACGCTTAGGGTTTGGGAGAAAAGAGAAGTGAAGAAGAAAAAGGGAGAAAAGTTCAAGGATTCATCAAAAACACCAAGATCGTCGCGTGAAATTTGTCGGGTGTGATCCCTATTAAGGTATGTGGGATATTTCGTGTTGGACTAATTCACCGACACACGAATTTTTTTCAGTTCAACAATTTATGAGTTGATTTCATGTTAGAAGTTAAATTCTTGAAGAAAAGTTTTGATTTCTTGTTGATTGATTGTTGGTTGACGTTGCTGGTTTAATTCTTGTTTCTCCGGGTTACTTTTGAGTTGAATTCGATAGTTATGAAGAGTACCCGTAGTCCCAGGTGTTTGGTGAAAGAACTAGGAAGGTTTGGAGATAAAAAACAAGTTGAAAACTTCGTCAGACGCACCTGGGTAGGGGCAGGCGCGGCGCGCCAAAATTTGACTGCAATCAACTGAGCCCTGGCGCGGCACGCCACCAGGGCACCATAACCAAGCTTCAGTCAACTGGGGCTGGTGCGGCGCGCAACCAGTACGCCCGGATCGGCGTTTTTCGCTCAATTTTCGTAGTTTAGCCGTCGTAGGTCCTTCTAAGTTACATTAACACCTTCTGATGATTCAAATTACTTCAAATGATCTCTGAACACCGGAAAATCACTAAATAACTCAAATCATAACCTTGAATCCATAATCCATTCAAGGAAAGTTAAGATCAAAATCAAGAAAGTTAAGAGTCAAGTCTAAATAAAACTAAGAAGCTAGTTCAAAGCAAAGTTCTAAAAGGTTTTCAAGAGTCTTTATCAAACATTTTAACTTCGTTTGAAGGCTTTAGTTCAAGTTAAAGTGAAGAATAAAAGTTGAAGTCTTTTCTTCAAATGAAATATAAGGGAACTAAGTATTCCCTAAGAGTTGATTTAAGATTCAAATTAAGCAAAGAGTAAAGAGTTAAATTCATTTCTCAACAGTTATAAGGGAGATAAGTATTTCCTAAAAGTTTATAAATGTTTTTCACATTTAATTTAAGAGGAAACTAAGTTTTCCAACAAAGTTTTGAACAAGAAAAAGGAACATTGATTCCTAGAGGGCTTTTAAAGCTAAAAGGGTTGAGCAAATTATCTCAACCCAAAGGAAGGAAGTTATTTTAAGCTAAATTATATTTTGGGAATAGTATTGAGCACTGATGTGGGGATGAGAGTTCATATCAACTCAAGTCTTCATGTAAATCATGTATTCATCATGGATTTTAACGAGTCATACTTTTTAGATGATCACGTAAGTTAAGCTAGTGGATCCACTAAGTTGAAAGGTTCAATACGACGACAAAGTGTAGGACAGTTCTGCAACGTGGGCGAGACACTGTATCACCATTTGGGCTCACAGTGGTGGTTGTCAGTTAGAGAATCTCCCACAGAAACTATATTACTTTCATACATAAGTAAAGTTGAGTTTGCTATTGCATTTTTTAACGAACTAAGTTGTTTTACAAAGCTTTATGTATATTGCATGTATTTTATTTGCCTTATATATATTGAGTTGAGTATTCAGGAGTTGAGCAGAGCCAAGGTAAGTTTCTTCTTATTGCGATCAAACCTTAAGTTATTGTTAGCATTTCAACTTGCATACTCGTACAGTCAATATACTGATGCCAGTTGGCTTGCATCATCTTATGATGTAGACGCAGGAAACCTGGATCAACATCCAGTGCATCATTATCCAGTTTGAGCATTCAGAGTCAATGGTGAGCCTCCTTGCATTCCGGAGGATCCTTTTTATGCTTTCCAGTCTTTCTATTTCAGAATGTTGTGGGGTCTATCCCAACATTCATCAAAGTATTTTAGAGGCTTCATAGACGGATAGTCAGTTAGTTTAGTTGAGTCTCTTTTATTTCAAATGTTATATTTTGATACTTAAGTGTCATTTGGCCGTATTTATGAGAATGTGTCCTATTTTATCATTGAGTTAAATCTTCTGCTGAGTTAAGTAAGTCAGGTCAAGGGTTCGATCAAGGCCAGAAATGGTCATGGGGTGCCGGCCACGTCCAGGGTGTAGGCTCGCGGCATGACACTAGTCAAACATAGTATCTATCATAGAATGCAGTACAATAGAGTACAATACAATACAATACATTATGAAACAATGGGTAACAATGATCCAAATAAAATGTTAATCTCTCTTGAGACATTGTTTTTTCGATCTTAAATAAGATTTAATCAATTTTAATTTCGAAAAAAATCTCGGTTGAGGCAACAATTATAGTAACTCCAGACATTATTCAATAAACAATATGCGTATTTGAAAAATAATCGAGTCTTTTATTTGATTGAGTATTTTTATTAGATCATTATCTTCTACTTGTATTATTGTCTTAACATTTTAAATTCAAAAAATAAATATAAACCATTAATATCAGAATAATTATTCGGTGTTAAAGAAAATTCAAGGTTAAGACACTATTTTATAAAACAATTCTCATCATCTAGTGATATCAAATTACCACTAAATAAGAAACAAAAATATTTTCATATGCTTCAATTGGTTTAATTCTATTTTAAACTGAAAAAATAGCTTGATCAATCATATATATAAAGTAATCAACTGTAATTTCAAGGGACTTTATGATTCCGTTATCAATATTTTCATCAAATTGTTTCTTACGAAATTATTCTATATTTTTCTCATAGGCAATTTCATTTGTAGAAATCATAACACTCATAGTACATATAATATTTTTTAAAAAAATCTAAGTAATCTTTATTTAAAAGTTGGGCCCCCAGACAATGGCTTTGGCGGCCTACAGGTTAAGACGGCCTGCCCTTAAAGTTGGTTCTTTTTAACTTTTGACTTTAGAGGTTTGTCCACGGGACAAGCAATTACCCATTTCCTCGGTTATTCTGGTTTCAATATGGACTGATTGCGGATGAAATTAATCTTATTGTTCATGATGGGTTTTTCCAGTGTTGAGTTTTGGAAGAATCAATATTTTTGGCATTGACATTTCCATCTAAAACATGGAGTCCAGTTAAAGTTTAGGGTAACAATGTATCACGTAAACCGAACCAAGATGCGTCTAATTACATTATATTAAGCAGAGACAGTAACATGGCAACTCTCCTTTGGCATGTTAATCAAATATTTGGTCACTGCTGTATGGAGCCCCCCAAAATGCTGCATGCCAATAGAGTATAGCCCTATAACGATGCATGCCAATATATAGTTGAATTAAATGTTTACATTGGTTTTAATTTCTCTTACCTTTTTAGAAAGAATTGATGTTGATCCAACTAATTATTATATCATGCATATTCCCATAAAGTCTAATGTTACCACATCATGTTTATTTGGGAGACAAAAATATGTATAAGGCCGGTTAACTTGAACAAAATCATGAACATATAATCTACCTACAAGTACAACAATGAGTTGGCTCAAAGTTTCTTGGGCTATAGAATCACGAAGGATCTCTATTTTGTTGATTGTAGGGGAGCCCCAACTGAATGATGAATTGGTTTGGTAGCTTGAGGGGAGCATTCCTTATCATCTACTCCTTTCGTCCCATTTTATGTGAGATAGTTTGACTCGACACGGAGTTTAAGAAAGAAAGACTTTTAGAATTTGTGATCCAAAATAAATGATAGAAATTTGTGTGGCCGTAAATCATTTCAATAAGAGTAAATAGACATTTAATAGTTAAATTGTTATTTACATAAAAATGTGTCATTTTTTTTTAAAACTGACTAAAAAAAAGCAAATCACATAAATAATAAATAGAGGGAGTATTATCTTTTTTATAGACATAATACATATATTGGACCCTAAACTTGGCTTCAAATTTTAACTTTGACCTTCAACTTTCATAATGCACAAACAAACACTTTAACTATCCAGCTTCTAAATGAATAAACACATGAGTTCTACATGACACAATACACGTAGGACATCATATAGGACAAAAAATGACATGTAGGACACGTGTGTTCATTTGTTCAACTTTATACAAGTTTAAATGTCTACTTGTGCACACCCAAAGTTGAAGGGCGTAAATGTGATTCGAAGCCAAGTTAAAAGGCACAATTATGTATTATGCCTTTTCTATATTTTGATGCTAACTTTTCTTTTAATATGCAGAGAGAGTATGAACTACACCTGCTTGAGTTCAATCAATCTTAAGAATCCTTGGGCAATCCGATCCAGCATATGCATGAACAAGCTTCTCAATTTGGAAGGAAAAAGTGACAGTATTCAAATAACTGTGAATCACACAATTTACACGTGCCTTGGAAGAGTCTGAGGCACAACGAATTGCTCAAAATATAAGCATGAGCAGGACCATTGAAGAAATCCAAACAACAAGTGATTAATCTCACTCGTCGGCGTAGGCGTCCCGTTCTCCAAGTGGGTCTTCGAAAGTGATCATTAAGATAATACATAGCCTCCACCCTTCAACATTCCTTTTGTATTGTTATTTTATGAATTTTGAAACTTAAGAGAACATTTTGTAGAATTTTTTAAAGACTTAATAAGTCTTTATTTTGTGATTATAGTGTTTAACGATGTTATTTGTTTGTACATGATTAGTTGTTTGGTTTGTTTGAAATGGTTGTATATTGAATTGTATTTTTATTGCTGGTGTTTAGTGTCTGCTGAAATAAAAAAAGCAGAAAAGTGACAGACATGATTACTTTTATGAGTCCCTTTTCTGAAATGTTTTTTTTTGAATATTTTTTTTGTCACTTCGTAACAAAAAGCACGGACGGCGTTACATTTTTTTTTAAAAAAATTGAAAAATTGTAACACCGTCTAACACCTTCTTCTTTAGATTGAAGAACAAAGCGATGGACAATTGCAGTACACTACTAACACTAGGTAAGGCACGTAAGAGATTATGAAGCTCGCTCGCCCCTTTCCTGCTATGACTATGGATATTTTCATTCGTAGTCATAGCACCAGACAAAAATTATCAAGTAAAACTACAGCTTTTACGAAAAGAGTTCTTGTTCATGATTTTGTTCCGAATGATAGTTTTTTCAATGTTAAATTTTGTTAGCAATAATATTTTTTGCCTTGACATTTACACCTAAAACATAGAGTCGAGTTAAAGTTAATGGCAACAAATAGAAGGGACTTAGCTAAGGCGATAATATAATTAAGGGTTGTTGCTACAAAGAAGAACAACCAATGTAAATTTTAGTCAAGGCAAGTATAACAATACCTTTTGCATCACAGTATATATTGTTAAAGAATGACAAAAGTTCCACATCGGTGATTAATGAGATGGGTGAACTCCTTATAAGGCTTGGACAATCCTCCTCCCTTTGAGCTAGCTTTTGGGGTGTGAATTAGGCCTAAGACCTAATTTCATATATATTAAGTACTGCAACATGCGTGTAATTACATTACATTAAGTAGAGACAGTAATAGGGCAACTCTCCTTTGGCATTTCAGCTCAAATATTTGATCAAGTTGCATGCCAATAGAGTGTAGCCCTATCACTGTTTCCCTTACAATTACTATCGTTCACGAACTTTTCTTTCTCATTTTTCTACTTCTGGTTCATCACAACAGAGCCTTTCAATGTTTTTATAGAGCGTTCCTTCTCAATTCAAGAAACGGAATAAACCCCTAGAGAATCGGCATATCCTATCATTTATTTTTATGCTGTGTGACCTGTAGATATATATCTTCTTGCATTAAGGGTTGCTTTTTCTAAAGTCAGAAATGGGACAGTAACTTTTCTTATCTTTTACATATTCCATTTGGTGAAAGCTCTTTTAAAAAAAATAAAAATTCATCAGATTCTTCCTCTTGCATTGTTCATGAATTCAATTTTTAGATGCTTCTCGATTTTATGCGTTCCAAGTATGCCATTTGACACTTAAGTTTACGAGTCAAGGACCTTCACTTTTCAATTTACAAATGTTTTTAAATTTTAATTAATATTCCAATTTCCGGAGGTCATGCGTTGAGTAGACATATTTAGTCGTTCTTTAATGCGAATATAGAATTTGGACTGTAATAGCTAAAACACGAAACATATCCTGGAAATAATGTTGTAGTTCACTTTACTAACCTTAATCATTTCAAATTACAGAAGTATGATAACACACTTGAGTGATAATAATATATATAAAAGGAACTAAGTGATCTTGATTACCTAGCATCTAAAAATTTTGCAATCTTAAAAATTATATAGAAATGAAACCTATTCATATATAGAAGTATAATACAGATGGAAATAAAGAAGAGAGGAATATGCAGAGGATATGCTGTTTTAAGGTCCTTTGCCTCCTTAGTCACAACTTTTTGAGTCAAATGACAAATTTCAAAGGTGAAATAATAGAGCATCTCTTGGTTTGAACAACTTTTTTTGTTTCCGCATTTACACCTACAAATTTATGGAGAAGGCAACTGGGGAATCTGATGAACACATTTTTTTTTAAAGGAGCTTTCACAAAATGGAATTGTAAAGAGATAAGAAAGTTACCCTCATTTCAACCCCATCATGCATAAAAGCCATAGGATATCTCATATCTCGAGTGGTTTATTCCATCTCTTAAACTGAGAACAAATGCTCTATAAAAGCATGGAAGGGCTCTCTTGTGATGAAGCGGAAGCATGAGAAAGGAAGTCGTTGGTGAATGAAAATAAGGGAAATAGTGATAGGGCTACTCTCTATTGGCATGCGTTAATATATGTACAGTGACTCCAATTCACTGTATCGCATATTTTAACCGATACGCCAAAGGAGAGCTGCCCTGCTACTGTCTCTGCTTAATATAATAACTCAAAGATCCGTTCTTAATACTCCGATGCAGAAGGTATTATAGCACACTTGTATTAAATGCTAACATTCTTTTTTAATTTCTCCTAAAAATTTTGGCACGAATTGATGCGCAAGCCAACTAACTATCACATGGGCTCCCTCTGGTTTTACATTATTGGTATTTCCTGAAATCTTAATGTTATCACATCGATCATGTTCAAGGATAGTTTGTGTTTGCTTGTAAAGATGACAAGCCGTTTCAACTATATTGTTAATCTTGAGATTTTGAAAATGGCAAAATAGTATTGAACAGGTAACACAACATGTTCCAGTGAAACAATGCAACAGGGTGTAAGTGGCAGCGTAAGAGGCGGCGTACGAGTAGTGTTTAGTTATAGATGGTAACTTATATGTACGTTTTGTTTAGAGTAGTCTACTTGGTTAAGGAAAACTACTAAAAAATAATTTGAGTACAATAAGGTTTTTAGTAAAAGAGTTAGTAGAAGTCAACAAGGATTTGTAGAAGACAAATACAAGTTGATTTGTACAAGGATTGGCTGAATTTCTGGTCTATAACAAGGTCTTGACGGACGTCCACGAAAAAATTTGGCATTTTTGACGTCGAAATCCGGATCACCCAAAAAATGGTGTGCTATAGCACACGAAAATCGTCGAAATGAGGGGTATGCTCGCTTAGGGGCTCGTTTGACCTTCCAAGTGGGTCATACAAGCCGTGATGGCCAACCGTATACATAGACAAGGTCTTGACGGACGTCCACGAAAAAATTTGACATTTTTAACGTCGGAATCCGGATCACCCTAAAAATGATGTGCTATAGCACACGAAAATCGTTGAAATGAGGGGTATGCTCGCTTCGGGGCTCGTTTGACCTTCCAAATGAGTCGGACAAGCCGTGATGGCCAACCGTATGCATAAACAAGGTCTTGACATACGTCCACGAAAAAATTTGGCATTTTTGACGTCGTAATTCGGATCACCCAAAAAATGGTGTGCTATAACACACGAAAATCGTCGAAATGAGGGGTATGCTCGCTTCGGGGCTCGTTTGACCTTCCAAATGGGTCGGACAAGCCGTGATGGCCAACCGTATGCATAGACAAGGTCTTGACGGACGTCCATCAAAAAATTTGGCATTTTTGACGTCGGAAACCGGATCACCAGAAAAATGGTGTGCTATAGCACACGAAAATCGTCGAAATGAGGGCTATGCTCGCTTCGGGGCTCGTTTGACCTTCCAAACGGTTCAGACAAGCGTGATTGCCAACCATATGCATAGACAAGGTCTTGACGGACGTCCACGAAAAAATTTGACATTTTTGACGTTGGAATCCATATCACCCAAAAAATTGTGTGCTACAGCACACGAAAATCGTCGAAATGAGGGGTATGCTCGCTTCGGGGCTCGTTTGACCTTCCAAATGGGTCGGACAAGCTGTGATGGCCAACCGTATGCATACACCAAGTCTTGACAGACGTCCACGAAAAAATTTGACATTTTTGACGTCGCAATCCGGATCACCCAAAAAATGGTGTGGTATAGCACACGAAAATCATCGAGATGAGAGGTATGCTCGCTTCGGGGCTCGTTTGACCTTCCAAATGGGTCGGACATGCCGTGATGGCCAACAGTATGCATAGACAAGGTCTTGACAGACGTCCACGAAAAAATTTGGCATTTTTAACATCGGAATCCGGAGCACCCAAAAAATGGTGTGCTATAGCACACGAAAATCGTCGAAATGAGGGGTATGCTCGCTTCGGGGCTCGTTTGACCTTCCAAATGGGTCGGACAAGCAGTGATAGCCAACCGTATGTTAGACAAGGTCTTGACGGACGTCCACGAAAAAATTTGGAATTTTTGACGTCGGAATCCGGATCACCCAAAAAATCGTGTGCTATAGCACACGAAAATCGTCGAAACGAGGGGTATGCTCGCTTCGGGGCTGGTTTGACCTTCCAAATGGGTCGGACAAGCCGTGATGGACAACTGTATGCATAGACAAGGTCTTGACGGATGTCCACGAAAAGATTTGGCATTTTTGACGTCGGAATCTGGATCAACAAAAAAATGGTGTGCTATAGCACACGAAAATCGTCGAAATGAGGGGTATGCTCGCTTCGGGGCTCGTTTGACCTTCCAAATATGTCGAACAAACCGTGATGGCCAACCGTATGCATAGACAAGGTCTTTACGGACGTCCACAAAAAAATTTGGCATTTTTAACGTCGGAATCCGGATCACCCAAAAAATGGTGTGCTATAGCACACGAAAATCATCGAAATGAGGGGTATGCTCGCTTCGGGGCCTGTTTGACCTTCCAAATGGGTCGGACAAGCAGTGATAGCCAACCGTATGTTAGACAAGGTCTTGACGGACGTCCACGAAAAAATTTGGAATTTTTGACGTCGGAATCCGGATCACCCAAAAAATCGTGTGCTATAGTACATGAAAATCGTCGAAACGAGGGGTATGCTCGCTTCGGAGCTCGTTTGACCTTCCAAATGGGTCGGACAAGCCGTGATGGACAACTGTATGAATAGACAAGGTCTTGACGGATGTCCACGAAAAGATTTGGCATTTTTGACGTCGGAATCTGGATCAACAAAAAAATGGTGTGCTATAGCACACGAAAATCGTCGAAATGAGGGGTATGCTCGCTTCGGGGATCGTTTGACCATCCAAATGGGTCGGACAAGCCGTGATGGCCAACTGTATGCATAGACAAGGTCTTGACGGACGTCCCCGAAAAAATTTGGCATTCTTGACGTTGGAATTCGGATCACCCAAAAAATGATGTGCTATAGCACACCAAAATCGTCGAAATGAGGGGTATGCTCGCTTCGGGGCTCGTTTGATCTTCCAAATATGTCGAACAAACCGTGATGGCCAACCGTATGCATAGACAAGGTCTTGACGGACGTCCACGAAAAAATTTGGCATTTTTGACGTCGGAATCCGGATCACCCAAAAAATGGTGCGCTATAGCACACGAAAATCGTCGAAATGAGGGGTATGCTCGCTTCGGGGCTCGTTTGACCTTCCAAATGGGTCGGACAAGCAGTGATAGCCAACCGTATGTTAGACAAGGTCTTGACGGACGTCCACGAAAAAATTTGGAATTTTTGACGTCGGAATCCGGATCACCCAAAAAATCGTGTGCTATAGCACACGAAAATCGTCGAAACGAGGGGTATGCTCGCTTCGGGGCTGGTTTGACCTTCCAAATGGGTCGGACAAGCCGTGATGGACAACTGTATGCATAGACAAGGTCTTGACGGATGTCCACGAAAAGATTTGGCATTTTTGACGTCGGAATCTGGATCAACAAAAAAATGGTGTGCTATAGCACACGAAAATCGTCGAAATGAGGGGTATGCTCGCTTCGGGGCTCGTTTGACCTTCCAAATATGTCGAACAAACCGTGATGGCCAACCGTATGCATAGACAAGGTCTTTACGGACGTCCACGAAAAAATTTGGCATTTTTAACGTCGGAATCCGGATCACCCAAAAAATGGTGTGCTATAGCACACGAAAATCATCGAAATGAGGGGTATGCTCGCTTCGGGGCCTGTTTGACCTTCCAAATGGGTCGGACAAGCAGTGATAGCCAACCGTATGTTAGACAAGGTCTTGACGGACGTCCACGAAAAAATTTGGAATTTTTGACGTCGGAATCCGGATCACCCAAAAAATCGTGTGCTATAGTACATGAAAATCGTCGAAACGAGGGGTATGCTCGCTTCGGAGCTCGTTTGACCTTCCAAATGGGTCGGACAAGCCGTGATGGACAACTGTATGAATAGACAAGGTCTTGACGGATGTCCACGAAAAGATTTGGCATTTTTGACGTCGGAATCTGGATCAACAAAAAAATGGTGTGCTATAGAACATGAAAATCGTCGAAATGAGGCGTATGCTCGCTTCGGGGCTCGTTTGACCCTCCAAATGGGCCGGACAAGCTTTGATGGCCAACCGTATGCATAGACAAGGTCTTGACAGACGTCCACGAAAAAATTTGGCATTTTTGACGTCGGAATACGGATCACCCAAAAAATGATGTGCTATAGCACACGAAAATAGTCGAAATGAGGCATATGCTCGCTTCGGGGCTCGTTTGACACTCCAAATGGGTCAGAAAAGCCGTGATGGCCAACCGTATGCATATACAAGGTCTTGACGGACGTCCACAAAAAAATTTGGCATTTTTGACGTCGGAATCCGGATCACCCAAAAAGGGTGTGCGATAGCACACGAAAATCATCGAAATGAGGCGTATGCTCGCTTCGGGAATCGTTTGACCTTCCAAATGGGTCGGACAAGCTGTGATGGCCAACCGTATGCATAGACAAGGTATTGACGGACGTCCACGAAAAAATTTGGCATTTTTGACGTCGGAATCCGTATCACCCAAAAAATGGTGAGCTATAGCCACGAAAATCGTCGAAACGAGGCGTATGCTCGCTTCGGGGCTCGTTTGACCCTCCAAATGGGTCGGACAAGCCGTGATGGCAAACCGTATGCATAGACAAGGTCTTGACGAACGTCCACGAAAAAATTTGGCATTTTTGACGTTGGAAACCGGATCACCCAAAAAATGGTGTGCTATATCACACGAAAATCGTTGAAATTAGGCGTATGCTCGCATCGGGGCTTGTTTGACCCTCCAAATGGGTCGGACAAGCCGTGATGGCCAACCATATGCATAGGCAAGGTCTTTACAAACGTCCACGAAAAATTTGGCATTTTTGACGTTGGAATCCGGATCACCCAAAAAATGGTGTGCTATAGCTCACGAAAATCGTCGAAATGAGGCGTATGCTCGCTTCGGGCTCGTTTGACACTCCAAATGGGTCGGACAAGCCGTGATGGCCAACCCTATGCATAGACAAGGTCTTGACGGGTTGAAGGCAAAATTCGGTGTAATTCGCCATTTTTTAAGAAAAGAAAGGCAATAGCACACGAAAATTGTCGAAATGAGGCGTATGCTCGCTTCATGTCTCGTTTGACCCTCCAAATGGGTCAGCGAGCCGTGATGGCCAACCGTATGCATAGACAAGGTCTTGACGGACGTCCACGAAAAAATTTGGCATTTTTGAAGTAGGAATCCGGATCACCCAAAAAAAGGTGTGCTATAGCACAAGAAAATCGTCGAAATGATGCGTATGCTCGCTTCGGGGCTTGTTTGACCCTCTAAATGGGTCAGACAAGCCGTGATGGCCAACCGCATGCATAGACAAGGTCTTGACGGACATCCACGAAAAAATTTGGCATTTTTGACGTCGGAATCCGGATTACCCAAATAATGGAGTGCTATAGCACAAGAAAATCATCGAAATGAGGCGTATGCTCGATTCGGGGCTTGTTTGACCCTCCAAATGGGTCGGACAAGCCGTCATGGCCAACCGTATGCAAAGATAAGGTCTTGACGAACGTACACGAAAAAATTTGGCATTTTTGACGTCGGAATCTGGATCACCCAAAAAATGGTGTGCTATAGCACACGAAAATCGATGAAATGAGGCGTATGCTCGCTTCGGGGCTCGTTTGACCCTCCAAATGGGTCGGACAAGCCGTGATGGCCAACCGTATGAATAGAAAAGGTCTTGACGAACGTCCACGAAAAAATTTGGCATTTTTGAAATCGGAATCCGGATCACCCGAAAAATGGTGTGCTATAGCACACGAAAATAGTCAAAATGAGGTGTATGCTCGCTTCGGGGCTCGTTTGACCCTCCAAATGGGTCGGACAAGCCGTGATGGCATACCGTATGCATAGACAAAGTCTTGGCGGACGTCCATGAAAAAATTTGGCATTTTTGACGTCGGAATCCGGATCACCCAAAAAGGGTGTGCAATAGCACACGAAAATCGTCGAAATGAGGCGTATGCTCGCTTCGGGGCTCGTTTGACCCTCCAAATGGGTCGGACAAGCCGTGATGGCCAACCGTATGCATAGAAAAGGTCTTGATGAACGTCCACGAAAAAATTTGGCATTTTTGACATTGGAATCCGGATCACCCAAAAAATGGTGTGCTATATCACACGAAAATCGTCGAAATGAGGCGTATGCTCGCTTCGGAGCTCGTTTGACCTTCCAAATGGGTCGGACAAGTTGTGATGGCCAACCGTATGCATAGACAAGGTCTTGACGGACGTCCTCGAAAAAATTTGGCATTTTTGACGTCTAAATTTGGATCACCCAAAAAATGGTTTGCTATAGCACACGAAAATCATCGAAATGAGGCGTATGCTCGCTTCGGGGCTCGTTTGACCCTCCAAATGGGCCGGACAATCCGTGATGGCCAACCGTATGCATAGACAAGTTCTTGACGGACGTCCACGAAAAAATTTGGCATTTTTGACGTTGGAATCCGGATCACCCAAAAAATGGTGTGCTATAGCACACGAAAATCGTCGAAATGAGGCGTATGCTCGCTTCGGGGCTCGTTTGACCCTCCAAATGGGCCGGACAATCCGTGATGGCCAACCGTATGCATAGACAAGGTCTTGACGGACATCCACGAAAAAATTTAGCATTTTTGACGTCGGAATCCGGATCACCCAAAAAATGGTGTGCTATAGCACACGAAAATCGTCGAAATGAGGCGTATGCTCGCTTCGGGGCTCGTTTGACCCTCCAAATGGGCCGGACAATCCGTGATGGCCAACCGTATGCATAGACAAGGTCTTGACGGACGTCCACGAAAAAATTTGGCATTTTTGACGTCGGAATCCGGATCACCCAAAAAATGGTGTGCTATAGCACACGAAAATCGTCGAAATGAGGCGTATGCTCGCTTCGGGGCTCGTTTTACCCTTCAAATGGGCCGGACAATCTGTGATGGCCAACCGTATGCATAGACAAGGTCTTGACGGACGTCCACGAAAAAATTTGGCATTTTTTACGTCGGAATCCGGATCACCCAAAAAATGGTGTGCTATAGCACACGAAAATCGTCGAAATGAGGCGTATGCTCGCTTCGGGGCTCGTTTGACCCTCCAAATGGGCCGGACAATCCGTGATGGCCAACCGTATGCATAGACAAGTTCTTGACGGACGTCCACGAAAAAATTTGGCATTTTTGACGTCGGAATCCGGATCACCCAAAAAATGGTGTGCTATAGCACACGAAAATCGTCGAAATGAGGCGTATGCTCGCTTCGGGGCTCGTTTGACCCTCCAAATGGGCCGGACAATCCGTGATGGCCAACCGTATGCATAGACAAGGTCTTGACGGACATCCACGAAAAAATTTAGCATTTTTGACGTCGGAATCCGGATCACCCAAAAAATGGTGTGCTATAGCACACGAAAATCATCGAAATGAGGCGTATGCTCGCTTCGGGGCTCGTTTGACCCTCCAAATGGGCCGGACAATCCGTGATGGCCAACCGTATGCATAGACAAGGTCTTGACGGACGTCCACGAAAAAATTTGGCATTTTTGACATCGTAATCCGGATCACCCAAAAAATGGTGTGCTATAGCACACGAAAATCGTCGAAATGAGGCGTATGCTCGCTTCGGAGCTCGTTTGAACCTCCAAATGGGTCGGACAAGTTTTGATGGCCAACCGTATTCATAGACAAGGTCTTGACGGACGTCCTCGAAAAAATTTGGCATTTTTGACGTCTAAATTTGGATCACCCAAAAAATGGTTTGCTATAGCACACGAAAATCGTCGAAATGAGGCGTATGCTCGCTTCGGGGCTCGTTTGACCCTCCAAATAGGCCGGACAATCCGTGATGGCCAACCGTATGCATAGACAAGGTCTTGACGGACGTCCATGAAAAAATTTGGCATTTTTGACGTCGCAATCCGGATCACCCAAAAAATGGTGTGCTATAGCACACGAAAATCGTCGAAATGAGGCGTATGCTCGCTTCAGGGCTCGTTTGACCCTCCAAATGGGCCAGACAATCCGTGATGGCCAACCGTATGCATAGACAAGGTCTTGACGGACGTCCACGAAAAAATTTGGCATTTTTGACGTCGGAATCCGGATCACCCAAAAAATGGTGTGCTATAGCACACGAAAATCGTCGAAATGAGGCGTATGCTCGCTTCGGGGCTCATTTGACCCTCCAAATGGGCCGGACAATCCGTGATGGAAAAACTGTATGCATAGACAAGGTCTTGACGGACGTCCACAAAAAAATTTGGCATTTTTGACGTTGGAATCCGGATCACCCAAAAAATGGTGTGCTATAGCACACGAAAATCGTCGAAATGAGGCGTATGCTCGTTTCGGGGCTCGTTTGACCCTCCAAATGGGCCGGACAATCCGTGATGGCAAACCGTATGCATAGACAAGGTCTTGACGGACGTCCACGATTAAATTTGGCATTTTTGACGTCGGAATCCGGATCACCCAAAAAATGGTGTGCTATAGCACACGAAAATCGTCGAAATGAGGCGTATGCTCGCTTCGGGGCTCGTTTGACCCTTCAAATGGGCCGGACAATCTGTGATGGCCAACCGTATGCATAGACAAGGTCTTGACGGACGTCCACGAAAAAATTTGGCATTTTTTACGTCGGAATCCGGATCACCCAAAAAATGGTGTGCTATAGCACACGAAAATCGTCGAAATGAGGCGTATGCTCGCTTCGGGGCTCGTTTGACCCTCCAAATGGGCCGGACAATCCGTGATGGCCAACCGTATGCATAGACAAGGTCTCGACGGACGTCCACGAAAAAATTTGGCATTTTTGACGTCGGAATCCGGATCACCCAAAAAATGGTGTGCTATAGCACACGAAAACCGTCGAAATGAGGCGTATGCTCGCTTCGGAGCTCGTTTGACCCTCCAAATGGGCCGGACAATCCGTGATGGCCAACCGTATGCATAGACAAGGTCTTGACGGACGTCCACGAAAAAATTTGGCATTTTGATGTCGAAATCCGGATCACCCAAAAAATGGTGTGCTATAGCACACGAAAATCGTCGAAATGAGGCGTATGCTCGCTACGGGGCTCGTTTGACCCTCCAAATTGGCCGGACAATCTGTGATGGCAAACCGTATGCATAGACAAGGTCTTGACGGACGTCCACGAAAAAATTTGGCATTTTTGACGTCGGAATACGGATCACCCAAAAAATGGTGTGCTATAGCACACGAAAATCGTCGAAATGAGGCGTATGCTCGCTTCGGGGCTCGTTTGACCCTCCAAATGGGCCGGACAATCCGCGATGGCCAACCGTATGCATAGACATGGTCTAGAAGGACGTCCACGAAAAAATTTGGCATTTTTGACGTCGGAATCCAGATCACCCAAAAAATGGTGTGCTATAGCACACGAAAATCGTCGAAATGAGGCGTATGCTCGCTTCGGGGCTCGTTTGACCCTCCAAATGGGCCGGACAATCCGTGACGGCCAACCGTATGCATAGACAAGGTCTTGACGGACGTCCACGAAAAAATTTGGCATTTTTGACGTCGGAATCCGGATCACCCAAAAAATGGTGTGCTATAGCACACGAAAATCGTCGAAATGAGGCGTATGCTCGCTTCGGGGCTCGTTTGACCCTCCAAATGGGCCGGACAGTCCGCGATGGCCAACCGTATGCATAGACAAGGTCTTGAAGGACGTCCACGAAAAAATTTGGCATTTTTGACGTCGGAATCCGGATCACCCAAAAAATGGTGTGCTATAGCACACGAAAATCGTTGAAATGAGGCGTATGCTAGCTTCGGGGCTCGTTTGACCCTCCAAATAGGCCGGACAATCCGTGATGGCAAACCGTATGCATAGACAAGGTCTTGACGGACGTCCACGAAAAAATTTGGCATTTTTGACGTCGGAATCCGGATCACCCAAAAAATGGTGTGCTATAGCACACGAAAATCGTCGAAATGAGGCGTATGCTCGCTTCGGGGCTCGTTTGACCCTCCAAATGGGCCGGACAATCCGTGATGGACAACCGTATGCATAGACAAGGTCTTGACGGACGTCCACAAAAAAATTTGGCATTTTTGACGTCGGAATCCGGATCACCCAAAAAATGGTGTGCTATAGCACACGAAAATCGTCGAAATGAGGCGTATGCTCGCTTCGGGGCTCGTTTGACCCTCCAAATGGGCCGGACAATTCGTGATGGCCAACCGTATGCATAGACAAGGTCTTGACGGACGTCCATGAAAAAATTTGGCATTTTTGACGTCGGAAACCGGATCACCCAAAAAATGATGTGCTATAGCACACGAAAATCGTCGAAATGAGGCGTATGCTCGCTTCGGGGCTCGTTTGACCCTCCAAATGGGACGGACAATCCGTGATGGCCAACCGTATGCATAGACAAGGTCTTGACGGACGTCCACGAAAAAATTTGGCATTTTTGACGTCGGAATCCGGATCACCCAAAAAAGGGTGTGCTATAGCACACGAAAATCGTCGAAATGAGGCGTATGCTCGCTTCGGGGCTCGTTTGACCCTCCAAATGGGCCGGACAATCCGTGATGGCCAACCGTATGCATAGACAAGGTCTTGACGGACGTCCAAGAAAAAATTTGGCATTTTTGATGTCGGAATCCGGATCACCCAAAAAATGGTGTGCTATAGCACACGAAAATCATCGAAATGAGGCGTATGCTCGCTTCGGGGCTCGTTTGACCCTCCAAATGGGCCGGACAATCCGTGATGGCCAACCGTATGCATAGACAAGGTCTTGACGGACGTCCACGAAAAAATTTGGCATTTTTGACAGCAGAATCCGGATCACCCAAAAAATGGTGTGCTATAGCACACGAAAATCGTCGAAATGAGGCGTATGCTCGCTTCGGGGATCGTTTGACCCTCCAAATGGGCCGGACAATCCGTGATGGCCAACCGTATGCATAGACAAGGTCTTGACGGACGTCCACCAAAAAATTTGGCATTTTTGACGTCGGAATCCGGATCACCCAAAAAATGGTGTGCTATAGCACACGAAAATCGTCGAAATGAGGCGTATGCTCGCTTCGGGGCTCGTTTTACCCTCCAAATGGGCCGGACAATCCGTGATGGCCAACCGTATGCATAGACAAGGTCTTGGCGGACGTCCACGAAAAAATTTGGCATTTTTGACGTCGGAATCCGGATCACCCAAAAAATGGTGTGCTATAGCACACGAAAATCGTCGAAATGAGGCGTATGCTCGCTTCGGGGCTCGTTTGACCCTCCAAATGGGCCGGACAATCCGTGATGGCCAACCGTATGCATAGACAAGGTCTTGACGGACGTCCACGAAAAAATTTGGCATTTTTGACGTCGGAATCCGGATCACCCAAAAAATGGTGTGCTATAGCACACGAAAATCGTCGAAATGAGGCGTATGCTCGCTTCGGGGCTCGTTTGACCCTCCAAATGGGCCGGACAATCCGTGATTGCCAACCGTATGCATAGACAAGGTCTTGACGGACGTCCACGAAAAAATTTGGCATTTTTGACGTCGGAATCCGGATCACCCAAAAAATGGTGTGCTATAGCACACGAAAATCGTCGAAATGAGGCATATGCTCGCTTCGGGGCTCGTTTGACCCTCCAAATGGGCCGGACAATCCGTGATGGCCAACCGTATGCATAGACAAGGTCTTGACGGACGTCCACGAAAAAATTTGGCATTTTTGACGTCGGAATCCGAATCACCCAAAAAATTGTGTGCTATAGCACACGAAAATCGTCGAAATGAGGCGTATGCTCGCTTCGGAGCTTGTTTGACCCTCCAAATGGGCCGGACAATCCGTGATGGCAAACCGTATGCATAGACAAGGTCTTGACGGACGTCCACGAAAAAATTTGGCATTTTTGACGTCGGAATCCGAATCACCCAAAAAATTGTGTGCTATAGCACACGAAAATCGTCGAAATGAGGCGTATGCTCGCTTCGGGGCTCGTTTGACCCTCCAAATGGGCCGGACAATCCGTGATGGCCAACCGTATGCATAGACAAGGTCTTGACGGACGTCCACGAAAAAATTTGGCATTTTTGACGTCGGAATCCGGATCACCCAAAAAATGGTGTGCTATAGCACACGAAAAATCGTCGAAATGAGGCGTATGCTCGCTTCGGGGCTCGTTTGACCCTCCAAATGGGCCGGACAATCTGTGATGGCCAACCGTATGCATAGACAAGGTCTTGACGGACGTCCACGAAAAAATTTGGCATTTTTGACGTCGGAATCCGGATCACCCAAAAAATGGTGTGCTATAGCACACGAAAATCGTCGAAATGAGGCGTATGCTCGCTTCGGGGCTCGTTTTACCCTCCAAATGGGCCGTACAATCCGTGATGGCCAACCGTATGCGTAGACAAGGTCTTGACGGACGTCCACGAAAACATTTGGAATTTTTGACGTGGGAATCCGAATCACCCAAAAAATGGTGTGCTATAGCACACGAAAATCGTCGAAATGAGGCGTATGCTCGCTTCGGGGCTCGTTTGACCCTCCAAATTGGCCGGACAATCCATGATGGCCAACCGTATGCACAGACAAGGTCTTGACGGACGTCCACGAAAAAGTTTTGCATTTTTGACGTCGGAATCCGGATCACCCAAAAAATGGTGTGCTATAGCACACGAAAATCGTCGAAATGAGGCGTATGCTCGCTTCGGGGCTCGTTTGACCCTCCAAATGGGCCGGACAATCCGTGATGGCCAACCGTATGCATAGACAAGGTCTTGACGGACGTCCACGAAAAAATTTTGCATTTTTGACGTCAGAATTCGGATCACCCAAAAAATGGTGTGCAATAGCACACGAAAATCGTCGAAATGAGGCGTATGCTTGCTTCGGGGCTTGTTTGACCCTCCAAATGGGCCGGACAATCCGTGATGGCCAACCGTATGCATAGACAAGGTCTTGACGGACGTCCACCAAAAAATTTGGCATTTTTGACGTCGGAATCCGGATCACCCAAAAAATGGTGTGCTATAGCACACGAAAATCGTCGAAATGAGGCGTATGCTCGCTTCGGGGCTCGTTTTACCCTCCAAATGGGCCGGACAATCCGTGATGGCCAACCGTATGCATAGACAAGGTCTTGACGGACGTCCACGAAAAAATTTGGCATTTTTGACGTCTGAATCCGGATCACCCAAAAAATGGTGTGCTATAGCACACGAAAATCGTCGAAATGAGGCGTATGCTCGCTTCGGGGCTCGTTTGACCCTCCAAATGGGCCGGACAATCCGTGATGGCCAACCGTATGCATAGACAAGGTCTTGACGGATGTCCACGAAAAAATTTGGCGTTTTTGACGTCGGAATCCGGATCATCCAAAAAATGGTGTGCTATAGCACACGAAAATCGTCGAAATGAGGCGTATGCTCGCTTCGGGGCTTGTTTGACCCTCCAAATGGGACGGACAATCCGTGGTGGCCAACCGTATGCATAGACAAGGTCTTGACGGACGTCCACGAAAAAATTTGGCATTTTTGACGTCGGAATCCGGATCACCCAAAAAATGGTGTGCTATAGCACACGAAAATCGTCGAAATGAGGCATATGCTTGCTTCGGGGCTCGTTTGACCCTCCAAATGGGCCGTACAATCCGTGATGGCCAACCGTATGCATAGACAAGGTCTTGACGGACGTCCACGAAAAAATTTGGCATTTTTGACGTCGAAATCCGGATCACCCAAAAAACGGTGTGCTATAACACACGAAAATCGTCGAAATGAGGCGTATGCTCGCTTCGGGGCTCGTTTGACCCTCCAAATGGGCCGGACAATCCGTGATGGCCAACCGTATGCATAGACAAGGTCTTGACTGACGTCCACGAAAAAATTTGGCATTTTTGACGTCGGAATCCGGATCACCCACAAAATGGTGTGCTATAGCACACGAAAATCGTCGAAATGAGGCGTATGCTCGCTTCGGGGCTCGTTTGACCCTCCAAATTGGCCGGACAATCCGTTATGGCCAACCGTATGCATAGACAAGGTCTTGACGGACGTCCACGAAAAAATTTGGCATTTTTGACGTCGGAATCCGGATCACCCAAAAAATGGTGTGCTATAGCACACGAAAATCGTCGAAATGAGGCGTATGCTTGCTTCGGGGCTCGTTTGACCCTCCAAATGGGCCGGACAATCCGTGATGGCCAACCGTATGCATAGAAAAGGTCTTGACGGAAGTCCACGAAAAAATTTGGCATTTTTGACGTCGGAATCCGGATCACCCAAAAAATGGTGTGCTATAGCACACGAAAATCGTCGAAATGAGGCGTATGCTCGCTTCGGGGCTTGTTTGACCCTCCAAATGGGCCGGACAATCCGTGATGGCCAACCGAATGCATAGACAAGGTCTTTACGGACGTTCACGAAAAAATTTGGCATTTTTGACGTCGGAATCCGTATCACCCAAAAAATGGTGTGCTATAGCACACGAAAATCGTCAAAATGAGGCGTATGCTCGCTTCGGGGCTCGTTTGACCCTCCAAATGGGACGGACAATCCGTGATGGCCAACCGTATGCGTAGACAAGGTCTTGATGGACGTCCACGAAAAAATTTGGCATTTTTGACGTCGGAATCCGGATCACCCAAAAAATGGTGTGCTATAGCACACGAAAATCGTCGAAATGAGGCGTATGCTCGCTTCGAGGCTTGTTTGACCCTCCAAGTGGGCCGGACAATCCGTGATGGCCAACCGTATGCATAGAAAAGGTCTTGACGGATGTCCACGAAAAAATTTGGCATTTTTGACGTCGGAATCCGGATCACCCAAAAAATGGTGTGCTATAGCACACGAAAATCGTCGAAATGAGGCGTATGCTCGCTTCGGGGCTCGTTTGACCCTCCAAATGGGCCGGAAAATCCGTGATGGCCAACCGTATGCATAGACAAGGTCTTGACGGTTGTCCACGAAAAAATTTGGCATTTTTGACGTCGGAATCCGGATCACCCAAAAAATGGTGTGCTATAGCACACGAAAATCGTCGAAATGAGGCGTATGCTCGCTTCGGGGCTCGTTTGACCCTCCAAATGGGCCGAACAATCCGTGATGGCATACCGTATGCATAGACAAGGTCTTGACGGACGTCCATGAAAAAATTTGGCATTTTTGACGTCGGAATCCGGATAACCCAAAAAATGGTGTGCTATAGCACACGAAAATCGTCGAAATGAGGCGTATGCTCGCTTCGGGGCTCGTTTGACCCTCCAAATGGGCCGGACAATCCGTGATGGCCAACCGTATGCATAGACAAGGTCTTGACGGACGTCCATGAAAAAATTTGGCATTTTTGACGTCAGAATCCGGATCACCCAAAAAATGGTGTGCTATAGCACACGAAAATCGTCGAAATGAGGCGTATGCTCGCTTCGGGGCTCGTTTGACCCTCCAAATGGGCCAGACAATCCGTGATGGACAACCGTATGCATAGACAAGGTCTTGACGGACGTCCACGAAAAAATTTGGCATTTTTGACGTCGAAATCCGGATCACCCAAAAAATGGTGTGCTATAGCACACGAAAATCGTCGAAATGAGGCGTATGCTCGCTTCGGGGCTCGTTTGACCCTCCAAATGGGCCGGACAATCCGTGATGGCCAACCGTATGCATAGACAAGGTCTTGAAGGACGTCCACGAAAAAATTTTGCATTTTTGACGTCAGAATCCGGATCACCCAAAAAATGGTGTGCTATAGCACACGAAAATCATCGAAATGAGGCGTATGCTTGCTTCGGGGCTTGTTTGACCCTCCAAATGGGCCGGACAATCCGTGATGGCCAACCGTATGCATAGACAAGGTCTTGACGGACGTCCACGAAAAAATTTGGCATTTTTGACGTCGGAATCCGGATCACCCACAAAATGGTTTGCTATAGCACACGAAAATCGTCGAAATGAGGCGTATGCTCGCTTCGGGGCTCGTTTGACCCTCCAAATGGGCCGGACAATCCGTGATGGCCAACCGTATGCATAGATAAGGTCTTGACGGACGTCCACGAAAAAATTTGGCATTTTTGACGTCGGAATCCGGATCACCCAAAAAATGGTGTGCTATAGCACACGAAAATCGTCGAAATGAGGCGTATGCTCGCTTCGGGGCTCGTTTGACCCTCCAAATGGGCCGTACAATCCGTGATGGCCAACCGTATGCATAGAAAAGGTCTTGACGGATGTCCACGAAAAAATTTGGCATTTTTGACGTCGGAATCCGGATCACCCAAAAAATGGTGTGCTATAGCACACAAAAATCGTTGAAATGAGGCGTATGCTCGCTTCGGGGCTCGTTTGACCCTCCAAATGGGCCGGACAATTCGTGATGGCAACCCGTATGCATAGACAAGGTCTTGAAGGACGTCCACGAAAAAATTTGGCATTTTTGACGTCAGAATCCGGATCACCCAAAAAATGGTGTGCTATAGCACAGGAAAATCGTCGAAATGAGGCGTATGCTTGCTTCGGGGCTTGTTTGACCCTCCAAATGGGCCGGACAATCCGTGATGGCCAACCGTATGCATAGACAAGGTCTTGACGGACGTCCACGAAAAAATTTGGCATTTTTGACGTCGGAATCCGGATCATCCACAAAATGGTGTGCTATAGCACACGAAAATCGTCGAAATGAGGCGTATGCTCGCTTCGGGGCTCGTTTGACCCTCCAAATGGGCCGGACAATCCGTGATGGCCAACCGTATGCATAGACAAGGTCTTGACGGACGTCCACGAAAAAATTTGGCATTTTTGACGTCGGAATCCGGATCACCCAAAAAATGGTGTGCTATAGCACACGAAAATCGTCGAAATGAGGCGTATGCTAGCTTCGGGGCTCGTTTGACCCTCCAAATGGGCCGGACAATCCGTGATGGCCAACCGTATGCATATACAAGGTCTTGACGGACGTCCACGAAAAAATTTGGCATTTTTGACGTCGGAATCCGGATCACCCAAAAAATGGTGTGCTATAGCACACGAAAATCGTCGAGATGAGGCGTATGCTCGCTTCGGGGCTCGTTTGACCCTCCAAATTGGCCGGACAATCCGTGATAGCCAACCGTATGCATAGACAAGGTCTTGACGGACGTCCACGAAAAAATTTGGCATTTTTGACGTCGGAATCCGGATCACCCAAAAAATGGTGTGCTATAGCACACGAAAATCGTCGAAATGAGGCGTATGCTCGCTTCGGGGCTTGTTTGACCCTCCAAGTGGGCCGGACAATCCGTGATGGCCAACCGTATGCATAGAAAAGGTCTTGACGGATGTCCACGAAAAAATTTGGCATTTTTGACGTCGGAATCCGGATCACCCAAAAAATGGTGTGCTATAGCACACGAAAATCGTCGAAATGAGGCGTATGCTCGCTTCGGGGCTCGTTTGACCCTCCAAATGGGCCGGAAAATCCGTGATGGCCAACCGTATGCATAGACAAGGTCTTGACGGTTGTCCACGAAAAAATTTGGCATTTTTGACGTCGGAATCCGGATCACCCAAAAAATGGTGTGCTATAGCACACGAAAATCGTCGAAATGAGGCGTATGCTCGCTTCGGGGCTCGTTTGACCCTCCAAATGGGCCGAACAATCCGTGATGGCATACCGTATGCATAGACAAGGTCTTGACGGACGTCCATGAAAAAATTTGGCATTTTTGACGTCGGAATCCGGATAACCCAAAAAATGGTGTGCTATAGCACACGAAAATCGTCGAAATGAGGCGTATGCTCGCTTCGGGGCTCGTTTGACCCTCCAAATGGGCCGGACAATCCGTGATGGCCAACCGTATGCATAGACAAGGTCTTGAAGGACGTCCACGAAAAAATTTGGCATTTTTGACGTCAGAATCCGGATCACCCAAAAAATGGTGTGCTATAGCACACGAAAATCGTCGAAATGAGGCGTATGCTTGCTTCGGGGCTTGTTTGACCCTCCAAATGGGCCGGACAATCCGTGATGGCCAACCGTATGCATAGACAAGGTCTTGACGGACGTCCACGAAAAAATTTGGCATTTTTGACGTCGGAATCCGGATCACCCAAAAAATGGTGTGCTATAGCACACGAAAATCGTCGAAATGAGGCGTATGCTCGCTTCGGGGCTCGTTTGACCCTCCAAATGGGCCGTACAATCCGTGATGGCCAACCGTATGCATAGACAAGGTCTTGACGGACGTCCACGAAAAAATTTGGCATTTTTGACGTCGGAATCCGGATCACCCAAAAAATGGTGTGCTATAGCACACGAAAATCGTCGAAATGAGGCGTATGCTCGCTTCGGGGCTCGTTTGACCCTCCAAATGGGCCGGACAATCCGTGATGGCAAACCGTATGCATAGAAAAGGTCTTGAAGGACGTCCACGAAAAAATTTGGCATTTTTGACGTCAGAATCCGGATCACCCAAAAAATGGTGTGCTATAGCACAGGAAAATCGTCGAAATGAGGCGTATGCTTGCTTCGGGGCTTGTTTGACCCTCCAAATGGGCCGGACAATCCGTGATGGCCAACCGTATGCATAGACAAGGTCTTGAGGGACGTCCACGAAAAAATTTGGCATTTTTGACGTCGGAATCCGGATCATCCACAAAATGGTGTGCTATAGCACACGAAAATCGTCGAAATGAGGCGTATGCTCGCTTCGGGGCTCGTTTGACCCTCCAAATGGGCCGGACAATCCGTGATGGCCAACCGTATGCATAGACAAGGTCTTGAAGGACGTCCACGAAAAAATTTGGCATTTTTGACGTCGGAATCCGGATCACCCAAAAAATGGTGTGCTATAGCACACGAAAATCGTCGAAATGAGGCGTATGCTCGCTTCGGGGCTCGTTTGACCCTCCAAATGGGCCGGACAATCCGTGATGGCCAACCGTATGCATAGACAAGGTCTTGACGGATGTCCACAAAAAAATTTGGCATTTTTGACGTCGGAATCCAGATCACCCAAAAAATGGTGTGCTATAGCACACGAAAATCGTCGAAATGAGGCGTATGCTCGCTTCGGGGCTCGTTTCACCCTCTTAATGGGCCGGACAATCCGTGATGGCCAACCGTATGCATAGAAAAGGTCTTGACGGACGTACACGAAAAAATTTGGCATTTTTGACGTCGGAATCCGGATCACCCAAAAAATGGTGTGCTATAGCACACGAAAATCGTCGAAATGAGGCGTATGCTCGCTTCGGGGCTCGTTTGACCCTCCAAATTGGCCGGACAATCCGTGATGGCCAACCGTATGCATAGACAAGGTCTTGACGGACGTCCACGAAAAAATTTGGCATTTTTGACGTCGGAATCCGGATCACCCAAAAAATGGTGTGCTATAGCACACGAAAATCGTCGAAATGAGGCGTATGCTCGCTTCGGGGCTCGTTTGACCCTCCAAATGGGCCGGACAATCCGTGATGGCCAACTATATGCATAGACAAGGTCTTGACGGATGTCCACGAA
Source organism: Solanum lycopersicum (assembly GCF_036512215.1). Classification (NCBI taxonomy): domain Eukaryota; kingdom Viridiplantae; phylum Streptophyta; class Magnoliopsida; order Solanales; family Solanaceae; genus Solanum; species Solanum lycopersicum. The sequence continues at coordinate 5,205,876 of NC_090802.1, read as the reverse complement.
AAAATTTGGCATTTTTGACGTCGGAATCCGGATCACCCAAAAAATGGTGTGCTATAGCACACGAAAATCGTCGAAATGAGGCGTATGCTCGCTTCGGGGCTCGTTTTACCCTCCAAATTGGCCGGAAAATCCATGATGGCCAACCGTATGCATAGACAAGGTCTTGACGGACGTCCACGAAAAAATTTGGCATCTTTGACGTCGGAATCCGGATCACCCAAAAAATGGTGTGCTATAGCACACGAAAATCGTTGAAATGAGGCGTATGCTCGCTTCGGGGCTCTTTTGACCCTCCAAATTGGCCGGACAATCCGTGATGGACAACCGTATGCATAGACAAGGTCTTGACGGACGTCCACGAAAAAATTTGGCATTTTGACGTCGGAATCCGGATCACCCAAAAAATGGTGTGCTATAGCACACGAAAATCGTCGAAATGAGGCGTATGCTCGCTTCGGGGCTCGTTTGACCCTCCAAATGGGCCGGACAATCCGTGATAGCCAACCGTATGCATAGACAAGGTCTTGACGGACGTCCACGAAAAAATTTGGCCTTTTGACGTCGGAATCCGGATCACCCAAAAAATGGTGTGCTATAGCACACGAAAATCATCGAACTGAGGCGTATGCTCGCTTCGGGGCTCGTTTGACCCTCCAAATGGGCCGGACAATCCGTGATGGCCAACCGTATGCATAGACAAGGTCTTGACGGACGTCCACGAAAAAATTTGGCATTTTTGACGTCGGAATCCGAATCACCCAAAAAATGGTGTGCTATAGCACACGAAAATCGTCGAAATGAGGCGTATGCTCGCTTCGGGGCTCGTTTGACCCTCCTCATTGGCCAGACAATCCGTGATGGCCAACCGTATGCATAGACAAGGTCTTGACGGATGTCTACGAAAAAATTTGGCATTTTTGACGTCGGAATCCGGATCACCCAAAAAATGGTGTGCTATAGTACACGAAAATCGTCAAAATGAGGCGTATGCTCGCTTCGGGGCTCGTTTGACCCTCCAAATGGGCCGGACAATCCGTGATGGCCAACCGTATGCATAGAAAAGGTCTTGACGGATGTCCACAAAAAAATTTGGCATTTTTGACGTCGGAATCCGGATCACCCAAAAAATGGTGTGCTATAGCACACGAAAATCGTCGAAATGAGGCGTATGCTCGCTTCGGGGCTCGTTTGACCCTCCAAATTGGCCGGACAATCCGTGATGGCCAACCGTATGCATAGACAAGGTCTTGAAGGACGTCCAAGAAAAAATTTGGCATTTTTGACGTCGGAATCCGGATCACCCAAAAAATGGTGTGCTATAGCACACGAAAATCGTCGAAATAAGGCGTATGCTCGCTTCGGGGCTCGTTTGACCCTCCAAATGGGCCGGACAATCCGTGATGGCCAACCGTATGCATAGAAAAGGTCTTGACGGACGTCCACGAAAAAATTTGGCATTTTTGACGTCGGAATCCGGATCACCCAAAAAATGGTGTGCTATAGCACATGAAAATCGTCGAAATGAGGCGTATGCTCGCTTCGGGGCTCGTTTGACCCTCCAAATGGGCCGGACAATCCGTGATGGCCAACCGTATGCATAGACAAGGTCTTGACGGACGTCCACGAAAAAATTTGGCATTTTTGACGTCGGAATCCGGATCACCCAAAAAATGGTGTGCTATAGCACACGAAAATCGTCGAAATGAGGCGTATGCTCGCTTCGGGGCTCATTTGACCCTCCAAATGGGCCGGACAATCCGTGATGGCCAACCGTATGCATAGACAAGGTCTTGACGGACGTCCACGAAAAAATTTGGCATTTTTGACGTCGGAATCCGGATCACCCAAAAAATGGTGTGCTGTAGCACACGAAAATCGTCGAAATGAGGCGTATGCTCGCTTCGGGGCGCGTTTGACCCTCCAAATGGGCCGGACAATCCGTGATGGCCAATCGTATTCATAGACAAGGTCTTGACGGACGTCCACGAAAAAATTTGGCATTTTTGACGTCGGAATCCGGATCACCCAAAAAATGGTGTGCCATAGCACACGAAAATCGTCGAAATGAGGCGTATGCTCGCTTCGGGGCTCGTTTGACCCTCCAAATGGGCCGGACAATCCGTGATGGCCAACCGTATGCATAGACAAGGTCTTGACGGACGTCCACGAAAAAATTTGGCATTTTTGACGTCGGAATCCGGATCACCCAAAAAATGGTGTGCTATAGCACACGAAAATCGTCAAAATGAGGCGTATGGTCGCTTCGGGGCTCGTTTGGCCCTCCAAATGGGCCGGACAATCCGTGATGGCCAACCGTATGCATAGACAAGGTCTTGACGGACGTCCACGAAAAAATTTGGCATTTTTGACGTCGGAATCCGGATCACCCAAAAAATGGTGTGCTATAGCACACGAAAATCGTCGAAATGAGGCGTATGGTCGCTTCGGGGCTCGTTTGACCCTCCAAATGAGCCGGACAATCCGTGATGGCCAACCGTATGCATAGACAAGGTCTTGACGGACGTCCACGAAAAAATTTGGCATTTTTGACGTCGGAATCCGGATCACCCAAAAAATGGTGTGCTATAGCACACGAAAATCGTCGAAATGAGGCGTATGCTCGCTTCGGGGCTCGTTTGACCCTCCAAATGGGCCGGACAATCCGTGATGGCCAACCGTATGCATAGACAAGGTCTTGACGGACGTCCACAAAAAAATTTGGCATTTTTCACGTCGGAATTCGGATCACCCAAAAAATGGTGTGCTATAGCACACGAAAATCGTCGAAATGAGGCGTATGCTCGCTTCGGGGCTCGTTTGACCCTCCAAATGGGCCGGACAATCCGTGATGGCCAACCGTATGCATAGACAAGGTCTTGACGGACGTCCACGAAAAAATTTGGCATTTTTGACGTCGGAATCCGGATCACCCAAAAAATGGTGTGCTATAGCACACGAAAATCGTCGAAATGAGGCGTATGCTCGCTTCGGGGCTCGTTTGACCCTCCAAATGGGCCGGACAATCCGTGATGGCAAACCGTATGCATAGTCAAGGTCTTGACGGACGTCCACGAAAAAATTTGGCATTTTTGACGTCGGAATCCGGATCACCCAAAAAATGGTGTGCTATAGCACACGAAAATCGTCGAAATGAGGCGTATGCTCGCTTCGGGGCTCGTTTGACCCTCCAAATGGGCCGGACAATCCGTGATGGCCAACCGTATGCATAGAAAAGGTCTTGACGGACGTCCACGAAAAAATTTAGCATTTTTGACGTCGGAATCCGGATCACCCAAAAAATGGTGTGCAGTAGCACACGAAAATCGTCGAAATGAGGCGTATGCTCGCTTCGGGGCGCGTTTGACCCTCCAAATGGGCCGGACAATCCGTGATGGCCAATCGTATTCATAGACAAGGTCTTGACGGACGTCCACGAAAAAATTTGGCATTTTTGACGTCGGAATCCGGATCACCCAAAAAATGGTGTGCCATAGCACACGAAAATCGTCGAAATGAGGCGTATGCTCGCTTCGGGGCTCGTTTGACCCTCCAAATGGGCCGGACAATCCGTGATGGCCAACCGTATGCATAGACAAGGTCTTGACGGACGTCCACGAAAAAATTTGGCATTTTTGACGTCGGAATCCGGATCACCCAAAAAATGGTGTGCTATAGCACACGAAAATCGTCGAAATGAGGCGTATGCTCGCTTCGGGGCTCGTTTGACCCTCCAAATGGGCCGGACAATCCGTGATGGCCAACCGTATGCATAGACAAGGTCTTGACGGACGTCCACGAAAAAATTTGGCATTTTTGACGTCGGAATCCGGATCACCCAAAAAATGGTGTTCTATAGCACACGAAAATCGTCGAAATGAGGCGTATGCTCGCTTCGGGGCTCGTTTGACCCTCCAAATGGGCCGGACAATCCGTGATGGCCAACCGTATGCATAGACAAGGTCTTGACGGACGTCCACGAAAAAATTTGGCATTTTTGACGTCGGAATCCGGATCACCCAAAAAATGGTGTGCTATAGCACACGAAAATCTTCGAAATGAGGCGTATGCTCGCTTCGGGGCTCGTTTGACCCTCCAAATGGGCCGGACAATCCGTGATGGCCAACCGTATGCATAGACAAGGTCTTGACGGACGTCCACGAAAAAATTTGGCATTTTTGACGTCGGAATCCGGATCACCCAAAAAATGGTGTGCTATAGCACACGAAAATCGTCGAAATGAGGCGTATGCTCGCTTCGGGGCTCGTTTGACCCTCCAAATGGGCCGGACAATCCGTGATGGCCAACCGTATGCATAGACAAGGTCTTGACGGACGTAGACGAAAAAATTTGGCATTTTTGACGTCGGAATCCGGATCACCCAAAAAATGGTGTGCTATAGCACACAAAAATCGTCGAAATGAGGCGTATGCTCGCTTCGGGGCTCGTTTGACCCTCCAAAAGGGCCGGACAATCCGTGATGGCCAACCGTATGCATAGACAAGGTCTTGACGGACGTCCACGAAAAAATTTGGCATTTTTGACGTCGGAATCCGGATCACCCAAAAAATGGTGTGCTATAGCACACGAAAATCGTCGAAATGAGGCGTATGCTCGCTTCGGGGCTCGTTTGACCCTCCAAATGGGCCGGACAATCCGTGATGGCCAACCGTATGCATAGACAAGGTCTTGACGGACGTCCACGAAAAAATTTGGCATTTTTGACGTCGGAATCCGGATCACCCAAAAAATGGTGTGCTATAGCACACGAAAATCGTCGAAATGAGGCGTATGCTCGCTTCGGGGCTCATTTGACCCTCCAAATGGGCCGGACAATCCGTGATGGCCAACAGTATGCATAGACAAGGTCTTGACAGACGTCCACGAAAAAATTTGGCATTTTTAACATCGGAATCCGGAGCACCCAAAAAATGGTGTGCTATAGCACACGAAAATCGTCGAAATGAGGGGTATGCTCGCTTCGGGGCTCGTTTGACCTTCCAAATGGGTCGGACAAGCAGTGATAGCCAACCGTATGTTAGACAAGGTCTTGACGGACGTCCACGAAAAAATTTGGAATTTTTGACGTCGGAATCCGGATCACCCAAAAAATCGTGTGCTATAGCACACGAAAATCGTCGAAACGAGGGGTATGCTCGCTTCGGGGCTGGTTTGACCTTCCAAATGGGTCGGACAAGCCGTGATGGACAACTGTATGCATAGACAAGGTCTTGACGGATGTCCACGAAAAGATTTGGCATTTTTGACGTCGGAATCTGGATCAACAAAAAAATGGTGTGCTATAGCACACGAAAATCGTCGAAATGAGGGGTATGCTCGCTTCGGGGCTCGTTTGACCTTCCAAATATGTCGAACAAACCGTGATGGCCAACCGTATGCATAGACAAGGTCTTTACGGACGTCCACAAAAAAATTTGGCATTTTTAACGTCGGAATCCGGATCACCCAAAAAATGGTGTGCTATAGCACACGAAAATCATCGAAATGAGGGGTATGCTCGCTTCGGGGCCTGTTTGACCTTCCAAATGGGTCGGACAAGCAGTGATAGCCAACCGTATGTTAGACAAGGTCTTGACGGACGTCCACGAAAAAATTTGGAATTTTTGACGTCGGAATCCGGATCACCCAAAAAATCGTGTGCTATAGTACATGAAAATCGTCGAAACGAGGGGTATGCTCGCTTCGGAGCTCGTTTGACCTTCCAAATGGGTCGGACAAGCCGTGATGGACAACTGTATGAATAGACAAGGTCTTGACGGATGTCCACGAAAAGATTTGGCATTTTTGACGTCGGAATCTGGATCAACAAAAAAATGGTGTGCTATAGCACACGAAAATCGTCGAAATGAGGGGTATGCTCGCTTCGGGGATCGTTTGACCATCCAAATGGGTCGGACAAGCCGTGATGGCCAACTGTATGCATAGACAAGGTCTTGACGGACGTCCCCGAAAAAATTTGGCATTCTTGACGTTGGAATTCGGATCACCCAAAAAATGATGTGCTATAGCACACCAAAATCGTCGAAATGAGGGGTATGCTCGCTTCGGGGCTCGTTTGATCTTCCAAATATGTCGAACAAACCGTGATGGCCAACCGTATGCATAGACAAGGTCTTGACGGACGTCCACGAAAAAATTTGGCATTTTTGACGTCGGAATCCGGATCACCCAAAAAATGGTGCGCTATAGCACACGAAAATCGTCGAAATGAGGGGTATGCTCGCTTCGGGGCTCGTTTGACCTTCCAAATGGGTCGGACAAGCAGTGATAGCCAACCGTATGTTAGACAAGGTCTTGACGGACGTCCACGAAAAAATTTGGAATTTTTGACGTCGGAATCCGGATCACCCAAAAAATCGTGTGCTATAGCACACGAAAATCGTCGAAACGAGGGGTATGCTCGCTTCGGGGCTGGTTTGACCTTCCAAATGGGTCGGACAAGCCGTGATGGACAACTGTATGCATAGACAAGGTCTTGACGGATGTCCACGAAAAGATTTGGCATTTTTGACGTCGGAATCTGGATCAACAAAAAAATGGTGTGCTATAGCACACGAAAATCGTCGAAATGAGGGGTATGCTCGCTTCGGGGCTCGTTTGACCTTCCAAATATGTCGAACAAACCGTGATGGCCAACCGTATGCATAGACAAGGTCTTTACGGACGTCCACGAAAAAATTTGGCATTTTTAACGTCGGAATCCGGATCACCCAAAAAATGGTGTGCTATAGCACACGAAAATCATCGAAATGAGGGGTATGCTCGCTTCGGGGCCTGTTTGACCTTCCAAATGGGTCGGACAAGCAGTGATAGCCAACCGTATGTTAGACAAGGTCTTGACGGACGTCCACGAAAAAATTTGGAATTTTTGACGTCGGAATCCGGATCACCCAAAAAATCGTGTGCTATAGTACATGAAAATCGTCGAAACGAGGGGTATGCTCGCTTCGGAGCTCGTTTGACCTTCCAAATGGGTCGGACAAGCCGTGATGGACAACTGTATGAATAGACAAGGTCTTGACGGATGTCCACGAAAAGATTTGGCATTTTTGACGTCGGAATCTGGATCAACAAAAAAATGGTGTGCTATAGAACATGAAAATCGTCGAAATGAGGCGTATGCTCGCTTCGGGGCTCGTTTGACCCTCCAAATGGGCCGGACAAGCTTTGATGGCCAACCGTATGCATAGACAAGGTCTTGACAGACGTCCACGAAAAAATTTGGCATTTTTGACGTCGGAATACGGATCACCCAAAAAATGATGTGCTATAGCACACGAAAATAGTCGAAATGAGGCATATGCTCGCTTCGGGGCTCGTTTGACACTCCAAATGGGTCAGAAAAGCCGTGATGGCCAACCGTATGCATATACAAGGTCTTGACGGACGTCCACAAAAAAATTTGGCATTTTTGACGTCGGAATCCGGATCACCCAAAAAGGGTGTGCGATAGCACACGAAAATCATCGAAATGAGGCGTATGCTCGCTTCGGGAATCGTTTGACCTTCCAAATGGGTCGGACAAGCTGTGATGGCCAACCGTATGCATAGACAAGGTATTGACGGACGTCCACGAAAAAATTTGGCATTTTTGACGTCGGAATCCGTATCACCCAAAAAATGGTGAGCTATAGCCACGAAAATCGTCGAAACGAGGCGTATGCTCGCTTCGGGGCTCGTTTGACCCTCCAAATGGGTCGGACAAGCCGTGATGGCAAACCGTATGCATAGACAAGGTCTTGACGAACGTCCACGAAAAAATTTGGCATTTTTGACGTTGGAAACCGGATCACCCAAAAAATGGTGTGCTATATCACACGAAAATCGTTGAAATTAGGCGTATGCTCGCATCGGGGCTTGTTTGACCCTCCAAATGGGTCGGACAAGCCGTGATGGCCAACCATATGCATAGGCAAGGTCTTTACAAACGTCCACGAAAAATTTGGCATTTTTGACGTTGGAATCCGGATCACCCAAAAAATGGTGTGCTATAGCTCACGAAAATCGTCGAAATGAGGCGTATGCTCGCTTCGGGCTCGTTTGACACTCCAAATGGGTCGGACAAGCCGTGATGGCCAACCCTATGCATAGACAAGGTCTTGACGGGTTGAAGGCAAAATTCGGTGTAATTCGCCATTTTTTAAGAAAAGAAAGGCAATAGCACACGAAAATTGTCGAAATGAGGCGTATGCTCGCTTCATGTCTCGTTTGACCCTCCAAATGGGTCAGCGAGCCGTGATGGCCAACCGTATGCATAGACAAGGTCTTGACGGACGTCCACGAAAAAATTTGGCATTTTTGAAGTAGGAATCCGGATCACCCAAAAAAAGGTGTGCTATAGCACAAGAAAATCGTCGAAATGATGCGTATGCTCGCTTCGGGGCTTGTTTGACCCTCTAAATGGGTCAGACAAGCCGTGATGGCCAACCGCATGCATAGACAAGGTCTTGACGGACATCCACGAAAAAATTTGGCATTTTTGACGTCGGAATCCGGATTACCCAAATAATGGAGTGCTATAGCACAAGAAAATCATCGAAATGAGGCGTATGCTCGATTCGGGGCTTGTTTGACCCTCCAAATGGGTCGGACAAGCCGTCATGGCCAACCGTATGCAAAGATAAGGTCTTGACGAACGTACACGAAAAAATTTGGCATTTTTGACGTCGGAATCTGGATCACCCAAAAAATGGTGTGCTATAGCACACGAAAATCGATGAAATGAGGCGTATGCTCGCTTCGGGGCTCGTTTGACCCTCCAAATGGGTCGGACAAGCCGTGATGGCCAACCGTATGAATAGAAAAGGTCTTGACGAACGTCCACGAAAAAATTTGGCATTTTTGAAATCGGAATCCGGATCACCCGAAAAATGGTGTGCTATAGCACACGAAAATAGTCAAAATGAGGTGTATGCTCGCTTCGGGGCTCGTTTGACCCTCCAAATGGGTCGGACAAGCCGTGATGGCATACCGTATGCATAGACAAAGTCTTGGCGGACGTCCATGAAAAAATTTGGCATTTTTGACGTCGGAATCCGGATCACCCAAAAAGGGTGTGCAATAGCACACGAAAATCGTCGAAATGAGGCGTATGCTCGCTTCGGGGCTCGTTTGACCCTCCAAATGGGTCGGACAAGCCGTGATGGCCAACCGTATGCATAGAAAAGGTCTTGATGAACGTCCACGAAAAAATTTGGCATTTTTGACATTGGAATCCGGATCACCCAAAAAATGGTGTGCTATATCACACGAAAATCGTCGAAATGAGGCGTATGCTCGCTTCGGAGCTCGTTTGACCTTCCAAATGGGTCGGACAAGTTGTGATGGCCAACCGTATGCATAGACAAGGTCTTGACGGACGTCCTCGAAAAAATTTGGCATTTTTGACGTCTAAATTTGGATCACCCAAAAAATGGTTTGCTATAGCACACGAAAATCGTCGAAATGAGGCGTATGCTCGCTTCGGGGCTCGTTTGACCCTCCAAATGGGCCGGACAATCCGTGATGGCCAACCGTATGCATAGACAAGTTCTTGACGGACGTCCACGAAAAAATTTGGCATTTTTGACGTTGGAATCCGGATCACCCAAAAAATGGTGTGCTATAGCACACGAAAATCGTCGAAATGAGGCGTATGCTCGCTTCGGGGCTCGTTTGACCCTCCAAATGGGCCGGACAATCCGTGATGGCCAACCGTATGCATAGACAAGGTCTTGACGGACATCCACGAAAAAATTTAGCATTTTTGACGTCGGAATCCGGATCACCCAAAAAATGGTGTGCTATAGCACACGAAAATCGTCGAAATGAGGCGTATGCTCGCTTCGGGGCTCGTTTGACCCTCCAAATGGGCCGGACAATCCGTGATGGCCAACCGTATGCATAGACAAGGTCTTGACGGACGTCCACGAAAAAATTTGGCATTTTTGACGTCGGAATCCGGATCACCCAAAAAATGGTGTGCTATAGCACACGAAAATCGTCGAAATGAGGCGTATGCTCGCTTCGGGGCTCGTTTTACCCTTCAAATGGGCCGGACAATCTGTGATGGCCAACCGTATGCATAGACAAGGTCTTGACGGACGTCCACGAAAAAATTTGGCATTTTTTACGTCGGAATCCGGATCACCCAAAAAATGGTGTGCTATAGCACACGAAAATCGTCGAAATGAGGCGTATGCTCGCTTCGGGGCTCGTTTGACCCTCCAAATGGGCCGGACAATCCGTGATGGCCAACCGTATGCATAGACAAGTTCTTGACGGACGTCCACGAAAAAATTTGGCATTTTTGACGTCGGAATCCGGATCACCCAAAAAATGGTGTGCTATAGCACACGAAAATCGTCGAAATGAGGCGTATGCTCGCTTCGGGGCTCGTTTGACCCTCCAAATGGGCCGGACAATCCGTGATGGCCAACCGTATGCATAGACAAGGTCTTGACGGACATCCACGAAAAAATTTAGCATTTTTGACGTCGGAATCCGGATCACCCAAAAAATGGTGTGCTATAGCACACGAAAATCATCGAAATGAGGCGTATGCTCGCTTCGGGGCTCGTTTGACCCTCCAAATGGGCCGGACAATCCGTGATGGCCAACCGTATGCATAGACAAGGTCTTGACGGACGTCCACGAAAAAATTTGGCATTTTTGACATCGTAATCCGGATCACCCAAAAAATGGTGTGCTATAGCACACGAAAATCGTCGAAATGAGGCGTATGCTCGCTTCGGAGCTCGTTTGAACCTCCAAATGGGTCGGACAAGTTTTGATGGCCAACCGTATTCATAGACAAGGTCTTGACGGACGTCCTCGAAAAAATTTGGCATTTTTGACGTCTAAATTTGGATCACCCAAAAAATGGTTTGCTATAGCACACGAAAATCGTCGAAATGAGGCGTATGCTCGCTTCGGGGCTCGTTTGACCCTCCAAATAGGCCGGACAATCCGTGATGGCCAACCGTATGCATAGACAAGGTCTTGACGGACGTCCATGAAAAAATTTGGCATTTTTGACGTCGCAATCCGGATCACCCAAAAAATGGTGTGCTATAGCACACGAAAATCGTCGAAATGAGGCGTATGCTCGCTTCAGGGCTCGTTTGACCCTCCAAATGGGCCAGACAATCCGTGATGGCCAACCGTATGCATAGACAAGGTCTTGACGGACGTCCACGAAAAAATTTGGCATTTTTGACGTCGGAATCCGGATCACCCAAAAAATGGTGTGCTATAGCACACGAAAATCGTCGAAATGAGGCGTATGCTCGCTTCGGGGCTCATTTGACCCTCCAAATGGGCCGGACAATCCGTGATGGAAAAACTGTATGCATAGACAAGGTCTTGACGGACGTCCACAAAAAAATTTGGCATTTTTGACGTTGGAATCCGGATCACCCAAAAAATGGTGTGCTATAGCACACGAAAATCGTCGAAATGAGGCGTATGCTCGTTTCGGGGCTCGTTTGACCCTCCAAATGGGCCGGACAATCCGTGATGGCAAACCGTATGCATAGACAAGGTCTTGACGGACGTCCACGATTAAATTTGGCATTTTTGACGTCGGAATCCGGATCACCCAAAAAATGGTGTGCTATAGCACACGAAAATCGTCGAAATGAGGCGTATGCTCGCTTCGGGGCTCGTTTGACCCTTCAAATGGGCCGGACAATCTGTGATGGCCAACCGTATGCATAGACAAGGTCTTGACGGACGTCCACGAAAAAATTTGGCATTTTTTACGTCGGAATCCGGATCACCCAAAAAATGGTGTGCTATAGCACACGAAAATCGTCGAAATGAGGCGTATGCTCGCTTCGGGGCTCGTTTGACCCTCCAAATGGGCCGGACAATCCGTGATGGCCAACCGTATGCATAGACAAGGTCTCGACGGACGTCCACGAAAAAATTTGGCATTTTTGACGTCGGAATCCGGATCACCCAAAAAATGGTGTGCTATAGCACACGAAAACCGTCGAAATGAGGCGTATGCTCGCTTCGGAGCTCGTTTGACCCTCCAAATGGGCCGGACAATCCGTGATGGCCAACCGTATGCATAGACAAGGTCTTGACGGACGTCCACGAAAAAATTTGGCATTTTGATGTCGAAATCCGGATCACCCAAAAAATGGTGTGCTATAGCACACGAAAATCGTCGAAATGAGGCGTATGCTCGCTACGGGGCTCGTTTGACCCTCCAAATTGGCCGGACAATCTGTGATGGCAAACCGTATGCATAGACAAGGTCTTGACGGACGTCCACGAAAAAATTTGGCATTTTTGACGTCGGAATACGGATCACCCAAAAAATGGTGTGCTATAGCACACGAAAATCGTCGAAATGAGGCGTATGCTCGCTTCGGGGCTCGTTTGACCCTCCAAATGGGCCGGACAATCCGCGATGGCCAACCGTATGCATAGACATGGTCTAGAAGGACGTCCACGAAAAAATTTGGCATTTTTGACGTCGGAATCCAGATCACCCAAAAAATGGTGTGCTATAGCACACGAAAATCGTCGAAATGAGGCGTATGCTCGCTTCGGGGCTCGTTTGACCCTCCAAATGGGCCGGACAATCCGTGACGGCCAACCGTATGCATAGACAAGGTCTTGACGGACGTCCACGAAAAAATTTGGCATTTTTGACGTCGGAATCCGGATCACCCAAAAAATGGTGTGCTATAGCACACGAAAATCGTCGAAATGAGGCGTATGCTCGCTTCGGGGCTCGTTTGACCCTCCAAATGGGCCGGACAGTCCGCGATGGCCAACCGTATGCATAGACAAGGTCTTGAAGGACGTCCACGAAAAAATTTGGCATTTTTGACGTCGGAATCCGGATCACCCAAAAAATGGTGTGCTATAGCACACGAAAATCGTTGAAATGAGGCGTATGCTAGCTTCGGGGCTCGTTTGACCCTCCAAATAGGCCGGACAATCCGTGATGGCAAACCGTATGCATAGACAAGGTCTTGACGGACGTCCACGAAAAAATTTGGCATTTTTGACGTCGGAATCCGGATCACCCAAAAAATGGTGTGCTATAGCACACGAAAATCGTCGAAATGAGGCGTATGCTCGCTTCGGGGCTCGTTTGACCCTCCAAATGGGCCGGACAATCCGTGATGGACAACCGTATGCATAGACAAGGTCTTGACGGACGTCCACAAAAAAATTTGGCATTTTTGACGTCGGAATCCGGATCACCCAAAAAATGGTGTGCTATAGCACACGAAAATCGTCGAAATGAGGCGTATGCTCGCTTCGGGGCTCGTTTGACCCTCCAAATGGGCCGGACAATTCGTGATGGCCAACCGTATGCATAGACAAGGTCTTGACGGACGTCCATGAAAAAATTTGGCATTTTTGACGTCGGAAACCGGATCACCCAAAAAATGATGTGCTATAGCACACGAAAATCGTCGAAATGAGGCGTATGCTCGCTTCGGGGCTCGTTTGACCCTCCAAATGGGACGGACAATCCGTGATGGCCAACCGTATGCATAGACAAGGTCTTGACGGACGTCCACGAAAAAATTTGGCATTTTTGACGTCGGAATCCGGATCACCCAAAAAAGGGTGTGCTATAGCACACGAAAATCGTCGAAATGAGGCGTATGCTCGCTTCGGGGCTCGTTTGACCCTCCAAATGGGCCGGACAATCCGTGATGGCCAACCGTATGCATAGACAAGGTCTTGACGGACGTCCAAGAAAAAATTTGGCATTTTTGATGTCGGAATCCGGATCACCCAAAAAATGGTGTGCTATAGCACACGAAAATCGTCGAAATGAGGCGTATGCTCGCTTCGGGGCTCGTTTGACCCTCCAAATGGGCCGGACAATCCGTGATGGCCAACCGTATGCATAGACAAGGTCTTGACGGACGTCCACGAAAAAATTTGGCATTTTTGACAGCAGAATCCGGATCACCCAAAAAATGGTGTGCTATAGCACACGAAAATCGTCGAAATGAGGCGTATGCTCGCTTCGGGGATCGTTTGACCCTCCAAATGGGCCGGACAATCCGTGATGGCCAACCGTATGCATAGACAAGGTCTTGACGGACGTCCACCAAAAAATTTGGCATTTTTGACGTCGGAATCCGGATCACCCAAAAAATGGTGTGCTATAGCACACGAAAATCGTCGAAATGAGGCGTATGCTCGCTTCGGGGCTCGTTTTACCCTCCAAATGGGCCGGACAATCCGTGATGGCCAACCGTATGCATAGACAAGGTCTTGGCGGACGTCCACGAAAAAATTTGGCATTTTTGACGTCGGAATCCGGATCACCCAAAAAATGGTGTGCTATAGCACACGAAAATCGTCGAAATGAGGCGTATGCTCGCTTCGGGGCTCGTTTGACCCTCCAAATGGGCCGGACAATCCGTGATGGCCAACCGTATGCATAGACAAGGTCTTGACGGACGTCCACGAAAAAATTTGGCATTTTTGACGTCGGAATCCGGATCACCCAAAAAATGGTGTGCTATAGCACACGAAAATCGTCGAAATGAGGCGTATGCTCGCTTCGGGGCTCGTTTGACCCTCCAAATGGGCCGGACAATCCGTGATTGCCAACCGTATGCATAGACAAGGTCTTGACGGACGTCCACGAAAAAATTTGGCATTTTTGACGTCGGAATCCGGATCACCCAAAAAATGGTGTGCTATAGCACACGAAAATCGTCGAAATGAGGCATATGCTCGCTTCGGGGCTCGTTTGACCCTCCAAATGGGCCGGACAATCCGTGATGGCCAACCGTATGCATAGACAAGGTCTTGACGGACGTCCACGAAAAAATTTGGCATTTTTGACGTCGGAATCCGAATCACCCAAAAAATTGTGTGCTATAGCACACGAAAATCGTCGAAATGAGGCGTATGCTCGCTTCGGAGCTTGTTTGACCCTCCAAATGGGCCGGACAATCCGTGATGGCAAACCGTATGCATAGACAAGGTCTTGACGGACGTCCACGAAAAAAATTTGGCATTTTTGACGTCGGAATCCGAATCACCCAAAAAATTGTGTGCTATAGCACACGAAAATCGTCGAAATGAGGCGTATGCTCGCTTCGGGGCTCGTTTGACCCTCCAAATGGGCCGGACAATCCGTGATGGCCAACCGTATGCATAGACAAGGTCTTGACGGACGTCCACGAAAAAATTTGGCATTTTTGACGTCGGAATCCGGATCACCCAAAAAATGGTGTGCTATAGCACACGAAAAATCGTCGAAATGAGGCGTATGCTCGCTTCGGGGCTCGTTTGACCCTCCAAATGGGCCGGACAATCTGTGATGGCCAACCGTATGCATAGACAAGGTCTTGACGGACGTCCACGAAAAAATTTGGCATTTTTGACGTCGGAATCCGGATCACCCAAAAAATGGTGTGCTATAGCACACGAAAATCGTCGAAATGAGGCGTATGCTCGCTTCGGGGCTCGTTTTACCCTCCAAATGGGCCGTACAATCCGTGATGGCCAACCGTATGCGTAGACAAGGTCTTGACGGACGTCCACGAAAACATTTGGAATTTTTGACGTGGGAATCCGAATCACCCAAAAAATGGTGTGCTATAGCACACGAAAATCGTCGAAATGAGGCGTATGCTCGCTTCGGGGCTCGTTTGACCCTCCAAATTGGCCGGACAATCCATGATGGCCAACCGTATGCACAGACAAGGTCTTGACGGACGTCCACGAAAAAGTTTTGCATTTTTGACGTCGGAATCCGGATCACCCAAAAAATGGTGTGCTATAGCACACGAAAATCGTCGAAATGAGGCGTATGCTCGCTTCGGGGCTCGTTTGACCCTCCAAATGGGCCGGACAATCCGTGATGGCCAACCGTATGCATAGACAAGGTCTTGACGGACGTCCACGAAAAAATTTTGCATTTTTGACGTCAGAATTCGGATCACCCAAAAAATGGTGTGCAATAGCACACGAAAATCGTCGAAATGAGGCGTATGCTTGCTTCGGGGCTTGTTTGACCCTCCAAATGGGCCGGACAATCCGTGATGGCCAACCGTATGCATAGACAAGGTCTTGACGGACGTCCACCAAAAAATTTGGCATTTTTGACGTCGGAATCCGGATCACCCAAAAAATGGTGTGCTATAGCACACGAAAATCGTCGAAATGAGGCGTATGCTCGCTTCGGGGCTCGTTTTACCCTCCAAATGGGCCGGACAATCCGTGATGGCCAACCGTATGCATAGACAAGGTCTTGACGGACGTCCACGAAAAAATTTGGCATTTTTGACGTCTGAATCCGGATCACCCAAAAAATGGTGTGCTATAGCACACGAAAATCGTCGAAATGAGGCGTATGCTCGCTTCGGGGCTCGTTTGACCCTCCAAATGGGCCGGACAATCCGTGATGGCCAACCGTATGCATAGACAAGGTCTTGACGGATGTCCACGAAAAAATTTGGCGTTTTTGACGTCGGAATCCGGATCATCCAAAAAATGGTGTGCTATAGCACACGAAAATCGTCGAAATGAGGCGTATGCTCGCTTCGGGGCTTGTTTGACCCTCCAAATGGGACGGACAATCCGTGGTGGCCAACCGTATGCATAGACAAGGTCTTGACGGACGTCCACGAAAAAATTTGGCATTTTTGACGTCGGAATCCGGATCACCCAAAAAATGGTGTGCTATAGCACACGAAAATCGTCGAAATGAGGCATATGCTTGCTTCGGGGCTCGTTTGACCCTCCAAATGGGCCGTACAATCCGTGATGGCCAACCGTATGCATAGACAAGGTCTTGACGGACGTCCACGAAAAAATTTGGCATTTTTGACGTCGAAATCCGGATCACCCAAAAAACGGTGTGCTATAACACACGAAAATCGTCGAAATGAGGCGTATGCTCGCTTCGGGGCTCGTTTGACCCTCCAAATGGGCCGGACAATCCGTGATGGCCAACCGTATGCATAGACAAGGTCTTGACTGACGTCCACGAAAAAATTTGGCATTTTTGACGTCGGAATCCGGATCACCCACAAAATGGTGTGCTATAGCACACGAAAATCGTCGAAATGAGGCGTATGCTCGCTTCGGGGCTCGTTTGACCCTCCAAATTGGCCGGACAATCCGTTATGGCCAACCGTATGCATAGACAAGGTCTTGACGGACGTCCACGAAAAAATTTGGCATTTTTGACGTCGGAATCCGGATCACCCAAAAAATGGTGTGCTATAGCACACGAAAATCGTCGAAATGAGGCGTATGCTTGCTTCGGGGCTCGTTTGACCCTCCAAATGGGCCGGACAATCCGTGATGGCCAACCGTATGCATAGAAAAGGTCTTGACGGAAGTCCACGAAAAAATTTGGCATTTTTGACGTCGGAATCCGGATCACCCAAAAAATGGTGTGCTATAGCACACGAAAATCGTCGAAATGAGGCGTATGCTCGCTTCGGGGCTTGTTTGACCCTCCAAATGGGCCGGACAATCCGTGATGGCCAACCGAATGCATAGACAAGGTCTTTACGGACGTTCACGAAAAAATTTGGCATTTTTGACGTCGGAATCCGTATCACCCAAAAAATGGTGTGCTATAGCACACGAAAATCGTCAAAATGAGGCGTATGCTCGCTTCGGGGCTCGTTTGACCCTCCAAATGGGACGGACAATCCGTGATGGCCAACCGTATGCGTAGACAAGGTCTTGATGGACGTCCACGAAAAAATTTGGCATTTTTGACGTCGGAATCCGGATCACCCAAAAAATGGTGTGCTATAGCACACGAAAATCGTCGAAATGAGGCGTATGCTCGCTTCGAGGCTTGTTTGACCCTCCAAGTGGGCCGGACAATCCGTGATGGCCAACCGTATGCATAGAAAAGGTCTTGACGGATGTCCACGAAAAAATTTGGCATTTTTGACGTCGGAATCCGGATCACCCAAAAAATGGTGTGCTATAGCACACGAAAATCGTCGAAATGAGGCGTATGCTCGCTTCGGGGCTCGTTTGACCCTCCAAATGGGCCGGAAAATCCGTGATGGCCAACCGTATGCATAGACAAGGTCTTGACGGTTGTCCACGAAAAAATTTGGCATTTTTGACGTCGGAATCCGGATCACCCAAAAAATGGTGTGCTATAGCACACGAAAATCGTCGAAATGAGGCGTATGCTCGCTTCGGGGCTCGTTTGACCCTCCAAATGGGCCGAACAATCCGTGATGGCATACCGTATGCATAGACAAGGTCTTGACGGACGTCCATGAAAAAATTTGGCATTTTTGACGTCGGAATCCGGATAACCCAAAAAATGGTGTGCTATAGCACACGAAAATCGTCGAAATGAGGCGTATGCTCGCTTCGGGGCTCGTTTGACCCTCCAAATGGGCCGGACAATCCGTGATGGCCAACCGTATGCATAGACAAGGTCTTGACGGACGTCCATGAAAAAATTTGGCATTTTTGACGTCAGAATCCGGATCACCCAAAAAATGGTGTGCTATAGCACACGAAAATCGTCGAAATGAGGCGTATGCTCGCTTCGGGGCTCGTTTGACCCTCCAAATGGGCCAGACAATCCGTGATGGACAACCGTATGCATAGACAAGGTCTTGACGGACGTCCACGAAAAAATTTGGCATTTTTGACGTCGAAATCCGGATCACCCAAAAAATGGTGTGCTATAGCACACGAAAATCGTCGAAATGAGGCGTATGCTCGCTTCGGGGCTCGTTTGACCCTCCAAATGGGCCGGACAATCCGTGATGGCCAACCGTATGCATAGACAAGGTCTTGAAGGACGTCCACGAAAAAATTTTGCATTTTTGACGTCAGAATCCGGATCACCCAAAAAATGGTGTGCTATAGCACACGAAAATCATCGAAATGAGGCGTATGCTTGCTTCGGGGCTTGTTTGACCCTCCAAATGGGCCGGACAATCCGTGATGGCCAACCGTATGCATAGACAAGGTCTTGACGGACGTCCACGAAAAAATTTGGCATTTTTGACGTCGGAATCCGGATCACCCACAAAATGGTTTGCTATAGCACACGAAAATCGTCGAAATGAGGCGTATGCTCGCTTCGGGGCTCGTTTGACCCTCCAAATGGGCCGGACAATCCGTGATGGCCAACCGTATGCATAGATAAGGTCTTGACGGACGTCCACGAAAAAATTTGGCATTTTTGACGTCGGAATCCGGATCACCCAAAAAATGGTGTGCTATAGCACACGAAAATCGTCGAAATGAGGCGTATGCTCGCTTCGGGGCTCGTTTGACCCTCCAAATGGGCCGTACAATCCGTGATGGCCAACCGTATGCATAGAAAAGGTCTTGACGGATGTCCACGAAAAAATTTGGCATTTTTGACGTCGGAATCCGGATCACCCAAAAAATGGTGTGCTATAGCACACAAAAATCGTTGAAATGAGGCGTATGCTCGCTTCGGGGCTCGTTTGACCCTCCAAATGGGCCGGACAATTCGTGATGGCAACCCGTATGCATAGACAAGGTCTTGAAGGACGTCCACGAAAAAATTTGGCATTTTTGACGTCAGAATCCGGATCACCCAAAAAATGGTGTGCTATAGCACAGGAAAATCGTCGAAATGAGGCGTATGCTTGCTTCGGGGCTTGTTTGACCCTCCAAATGGGCCGGACAATCCGTGATGGCCAACCGTATGCATAGACAAGGTCTTGACGGACGTCCACGAAAAAATTTGGCATTTTTGACGTCGGAATCCGGATCATCCACAAAATGGTGTGCTATAGCACACGAAAATCGTCGAAATGAGGCGTATGCTCGCTTCGGGGCTCGTTTGACCCTCCAAATGGGCCGGACAATCCGTGATGGCCAACCGTATGCATAGACAAGGTCTTGACGGACGTCCACGAAAAAATTTGGCATTTTTGACGTCGGAATCCGGATCACCCAAAAAATGGTGTGCTATAGCACACGAAAATCGTCGAAATGAGGCGTATGCTAGCTTCGGGGCTCGTTTGACCCTCCAAATGGGCCGGACAATCCGTGATGGCCAACCGTATGCATATACAAGGTCTTGACGGACGTCCACGAAAAAATTTGGCATTTTTGACGTCGGAATCCGGATCACCCAAAAAATGGTGTGCTATAGCACACGAAAATCGTCGAGATGAGGCGTATGCTCGCTTCGGGGCTCGTTTGACCCTCCAAATTGGCCGGACAATCCGTGATAGCCAACCGTATGCATAGACAAGGTCTTGACGGACGTCCACGAAAAAATTTGGCATTTTTGACGTCGGAATCCGGATCACCCAAAAAATGGTGTGCTATAGCACACGAAAATCGTCGAAATGAGGCGTATGCTCGCTTCGGGGCTTGTTTGACCCTCCAAGTGGGCCGGACAATCCGTGATGGCCAACCGTATGCATAGAAAAGGTCTTGACGGATGTCCACGAAAAAATTTGGCATTTTTGACGTCGGAATCCGGATCACCCAAAAAATGGTGTGCTATAGCACACGAAAATCGTCGAAATGAGGCGTATGCTCGCTTCGGGGCTCGTTTGACCCTCCAAATGGGCCGGAAAATCCGTGATGGCCAACCGTATGCATAGACAAGGTCTTGACGGTTGTCCACGAAAAAATTTGGCATTTTTGACGTCGGAATCCGGATCACCCAAAAAATGGTGTGCTATAGCACACGAAAATCGTCGAAATGAGGCGTATGCTCGCTTCGGGGCTCGTTTGACCCTCCAAATGGGCCGAACAATCCGTGATGGCATACCGTATGCATAGACAAGGTCTTGACGGACGTCCATGAAAAAATTTGGCATTTTTGACGTCGGAATCCGGATAACCCAAAAAATGGTGTGCTATAGCACACGAAAATCGTCGAAATGAGGCGTATGCTCGCTTCGGGGCTCGTTTGACCCTCCAAATGGGCCGGACAATCCGTGATGGCCAACCGTATGCATAGACAAGGTCTTGAAGGACGTCCACGAAAAAATTTGGCATTTTTGACGTCAGAATCCGGATCACCCAAAAAATGGTGTGCTATAGCACACGAAAATCGTCGAAATGAGGCGTATGCTTGCTTCGGGGCTTGTTTGACCCTCCAAATGGGCCGGACAATCCGTGATGGCCAACCGTATGCATAGACAAGGTCTTGACGGACGTCCACGAAAAAATTTGGCATTTTTGACGTCGGAATCCGGATCACCCAAAAAATGGTGTGCTATAGCACACGAAAATCGTCGAAATGAGGCGTATGCTCGCTTCGGGGCTCGTTTGACCCTCCAAATGGGCCGTACAATCCGTGATGGCCAACCGTATGCATAGACAAGGTCTTGACGGACGTCCACGAAAAAATTTGGCATTTTTGACGTCGGAATCCGGATCACCCAAAAAATGGTGTGCTATAGCACACGAAAATCGTCGAAATGAGGCGTATGCTCGCTTCGGGGCTCGTTTGACCCTCCAAATGGGCCGGACAATCCGTGATGGCAAACCGTATGCATAGAAAAGGTCTTGAAGGACGTCCACGAAAAAATTTGGCATTTTTGACGTCAGAATCCGGATCACCCAAAAAATGGTGTGCTATAGCACAGGAAAATCGTCGAAATGAGGCGTATGCTTGCTTCGGGGCTTGTTTGACCCTCCAAATGGGCCGGACAATCCGTGATGGCCAACCGTATGCATAGACAAGGTCTTGAGGGACGTCCACGAAAAAATTTGGCATTTTTGACGTCGGAATCCGGATCATCCACAAAATGGTGTGCTATAGCACACGAAAATCGTCGAAATGAGGCGTATGCTCGCTTCGGGGCTCGTTTGACCCTCCAAATGGGCCGGACAATCCGTGATGGCCAACCGTATGCATAGACAAGGTCTTGAAGGACGTCCACGAAAAAATTTGGCATTTTTGACGTCGGAATCCGGATCACCCAAAAAATGGTGTGCTATAGCACACGAAAATCGTCGAAATGAGGCGTATGCTCGCTTCGGGGCTCGTTTGACCCTCCAAATGGGCCGGACAATCCGTGATGGCCAACCGTATGCATAGACAAGGTCTTGACGGATGTCCACAAAAAAATTTGGCATTTTTGACGTCGGAATCCAGATCACCCAAAAAATGGTGTGCTATAGCACACGAAAATCGTCGAAATGAGGCGTATGCTCGCTTCGGGGCTCGTTTCACCCTCTTAATGGGCCGGACAATCCGTGATGGCCAACCGTATGCATAGAAAAGGTCTTGACGGACGTACACGAAAAAATTTGGCATTTTTGACGTCGGAATCCGGATCACCCAAAAAATGGTGTGCTATAGCACACGAAAATCGTCGAAATGAGGCGTATGCTCGCTTCGGGGCTCGTTTGACCCTCCAAATTGGCCGGACAATCCGTGATGGCCAACCGTATGCATAGACAAGGTCTTGACGGACGTCCACGAAAAAATTTGGCATTTTTGACGTCGGAATCCGGATCACCCAAAAAATGGTGTGCTATAGCACACGAAAATCGTCGAAATGAGGCGTATGCTCGCTTCGGGGCTCGTTTGACCCTCCAAATGGGCCGGACAATCCGTGATGGCCAACTATATGCATAGACAAGGTCTTGACGGATGTCCACGAAAAAATTTGGCATTTTTGACGTCGGAATCCGGATCACCCAAAAAATGGTGTGCTATAGCACACGAAAATCGTCGAAATGAGGCGTATGCTCGCTTCGGGGCTCGTTTTACCCTCCAAATTGGCCGGAAAATCCATGATGGCCAACCGTATGCATAGACAAGGTCTTGACGGACGTCCACGAAAAAATTTGGCATCTTTGACGTCGGAATCCGGATCACCCAAAAAATGGTGTGCTATAGCACACGAAAATCGTTGAAATGAGGCGTATGCTCGCTTCGGGGCTCTTTTGACCCTCCAAATTGGCCGGACAATCCGTGATGGACAACCGTATGCATAGACAAGGTCTTGACGGACGTCCACGAAAAAATTTGGCATTTTGACGTCGGAATCCGGATCACCCAAAAAATGGTGTGCTATAGCACACGAAAATCGTCGAAATGAGGCGTATGCTCGCTTCGGGGCTCGTTTGACCCTCCAAATGGGCCGGACAATCCGTGATAGCCAACCGTATGCATAGACAAGGTCTTGACGGACGTCCACGAAAAAATTTGGCCTTTTGACGTCGGAATCCGGATCACCCAAAAAATGGTGTGCTATAGCACACGAAAATCATCGAACTGAGGCGTATGCTCGCTTCGGGGCTCGTTTGACCCTCCAAATGGGCCGGACAATCCGTGATGGCCAACCGTATGCATAGACAAGGTCTTGACGGACGTCCACGAAAAAATTTGGCATTTTTGACGTCGGAATCCGAATCACCCAAAAAATGGTGTGCTATAGCACACGAAAATCGTCGAAATGAGGCGTATGCTCGCTTCGGGGCTCGTTTGACCCTCCTAATTGGCCAGACAATCCGTGATGGCCAACCGTATGCATAGACAAGGTCTTGACGGATGTCCTCGAAAAAATTTGGCATTTTTGACGTCGGAATCCGATCACCCAAAAAATGGTGTGCTATAGTACACGAAAATCGTCAAAATGAGGCGTATGCTCGCTTCGGGGCTCGTTTGACCCTCCAAATGGGGCCGGACAATCCGTGATGGCCAACCGTATGCATAGAAAAGGGTCTTGACGGATGTCCACAAAAAAATTTGGCATTTTTGACGTCGGAATCCGGATCACCCAAAAAATGGTGTGCTATAGCACACGAAAATCGTCGAAATGAGGCGTATGCTCGCTTCGGGGCTCGTTTGACCCTCCAAATTGGTCCGGACAATCCGTGATGGCCAACCGTATGCATAGACAAGGTCTTGAAGGACGTCCAAGAAAAAATTTGGCATTTTTGACGTCGGAATCCGGATCACCCAAAAAATGGTGTGCTATAGCACACGAAAATCGTCGAAATAAGGCGTATGCTCGCTTCGGGGCTCGTTTGACCCTCCAAATGGGCCGGACAATCCGTGATGGCCAACCGTATGCATAGAAAAGGTCTTGACGGACGTCCACGAAAAAATTTGGCATTTTTGACGTCGGAATCCGGATCACCCAAAAATGGTGTGCTATAGCACATGAAAATCGTCGAAATGAGGCGTATGCTCGCTTCGGGGCTCGTTTGACCCTCCAAATGGGCCGGACAATCCGTGATGGCCAACCGTATGCATAGACAAGGTCTTGACGGACGTCCACGAAAAAAATTTGCATTTTTGACGTCGGAATCCGGATCACCCAAAAAATGGTGTGCTATAGCACACGAAAATCGTCGAAATGAGGCGTATGCTCGCTTCGGGGCTCATTTGACCCTCCAAATGGGCCGGACAATCCGTGATGGCCAACCGTATGCATAGACAAGGTCTTGACGGACGTCCACGAAAAAATTTGGCATTTTTGACGTCGGAATCCGGATCACCCAAAAAATGGTGTGCTGTAGCACACGAAAATCGTCGAAATGAGGCGTATGCTCGCTTCGGGGCGCGTTTGACCCTCCAAATGGGCCGGACAATCCGTGATGGCCAATCGTATTCATAGACAAGGTCTTGACGGACGTCCACGAAAAAAATTTGGCATTTTTGACGTCGGAATCCGGATCACCCAAAAAATGGTGTGCCATAGCACACGAAAATCGTCGAAATGAGGCGTATGCTCGCTTCGGGGCTCGTTTGACCCTCCAAATGGGCCGGACAATCCGTGATGGCCAACCGTATGCATAGACAAGGTCTTGACGGACGTCCACGAAAAAATTTGGCATTTTTGACGTCGGAATCCGGATCACCCAAAAAATGGTGTGCTATAGCACACGAAAATCGTCAAAATGAGGCGTATGGTCG
The DNA here is from genome assembly GCF_036512215.1 of Solanum lycopersicum. Taxonomy (NCBI): domain Eukaryota; kingdom Viridiplantae; phylum Streptophyta; class Magnoliopsida; order Solanales; family Solanaceae; genus Solanum; species Solanum lycopersicum. The sequence goes on along the minus strand of NC_090802.1, from coordinate 5,181,011 downwards.
CTTCGGGGCTCGTTTGGCCCTCCAAATGGGCCGGACAATCCGTGATGGCCAACCGTATTGCATAGACAAGGTCTTGACGGACGTCCACGAAAAAATTTGGCATTTTTGACGTCGGAATCCGGATCACCCAAAAAATGGTGTGCTATAGCACACGAAAATCGTCGAAATGAGGCGTATGCTCGCTTCGGGGCTCGTTTGACCCTCCAAATGGGCCGGACAATCCGTGATGGCCAACCGTATGCATAGACAAGGTCTTGACGGACGTCCACGAAAAAATTTGGCATTTTTGACGTCGAATCCGGATCACCCAAAAAAGGTGTGCTATAGCACACGAAAATCGTCGAAATGAGGCGTATGCTCGCTTCGGGGCTCGTTTGACCCTCCAAATGGGCCGGACAATCCGTGATGGCCAACCGTATGCATAGACAAGGTCTTGACGGACGTCCACGAAAAAATTTGGCATTTTTGACGTCGGAATCCGGATCACCCAAAAAATGGTGTGCTATAGCACACGAAAATCGTCGAAATGAGGCGTATGCTCGCTTCGGGGCTCGTTTGACCCTCCAAATGGGCCGGACAATCCGTGATGGCCAACCGTATGCATAGACAAGGTCTTGACGGACGTCCACGAAAAAATTTGCATTTTTGACGTCGGAATCCGGATCACCCAAAAAATGGTGTGCTATAGCACACGAAAATCGTCGAAATGAGGCGTATGCTCGCTTCGGGGCTCGTTTGACCCTCCAAATGGCCGGACAATCCGTGATGGCCAACCGTATGCATAGTCAAGGTCTTGACGGACGTCCACGAAAAAATTTGGCATTTTTTGACGTCGGAATCCGGATCACCCAAAAAATGGTGTGCTATAGCACACGAAAATCGTCGAAATGAGGCGTATGCTCGCTTCGGGCTCGTTTGACCCTCCAAATGGGCCGGACAATCCGTGATGGCCAACCGTATGCATAGACAAGGTCTTGACGGACGTCCACGAAAAAATTGGCATTTTTGACGTCGAATCCGGATCACCCAAAAAATGGTGTGCTAGTAGCACACGAAAATCGTCGAAATGAGGCGTATGCTCGCTTCGGGGCGCGTTTGACCCTCCAAATGGGCCGGACAATCCGTGATGGCCAATCGTATTCATAGACAAGGTCTTGACGGACGTCTCCACGAAAAAATTTGGCATTTTTGACGTCGGAATCCGGATCACCCAAAAATGGTGTGCCATAGCACACGAAAATCGTCGAAATGAGGCGTATGCTCGCTTCGGGGCTCGTTTGACCCTCCAAATGGGCCGGACAATCCGTGATGGCCAACCGTATGCATAGACAAGGTCTTGACGGACGTCCACGAAAAAATTTGGCATTTTTGACGTCGGAATCGGATCACCCAAAAAATGGTGTGGCTATAGCACACGAAAATCGTCGAAATGAGGCGTATGCTCGCTTCGGGGCTCGTTTGACCCTCCAAATGGGCCGGACAATCCGTGATGGCCAACCGTATGCATAGACAAGGTCTTGACGGACGTCCACGAAAAAATTTGGCAATTTTGACGTCGGAATCCGGATCACCCAAAAAATGAGGTGATGCTATAGCACACGAAAATCGTCGAAATGAGGCGTATGCTCGCTTCGGGCTCGTTTGACCCTCCAAAATGGGCCGGACAATCCGTGATGGCCAACCGTATGCATAGACAAGGTCTTGACGGACGTAGACGAAAAAATTTGGCATTTTTGACGTCGGAATCCGGATCACCAAAAAATGGTGTGCTATAGCACACAAAAATCGTCGAAATGAGGCGTATGCTCGCTTCGGGCTCGTTTGACCCTCCAAATGGCCGGACAATCCGTGATGGCCAACCGTATGCAATAGACAAGGTCTTGACGGACGTCCACGAAAAATTTGGCATTTTTGACGTCGGAATCCGGATCACCCAAAAATGGTGTGCTATAGCACACGAAAATCGTCGAAATGAGGCGTATATGCTCGCTTCGGGGCTCGTTTGACCCTCCATATGGGCCGGACAATCCGTGATGGCCAACCGTATGCATAGACAAGGTCTTGACGGACGTCCACGAAAAATTTGGCATTTTTGACGTCGGAATCCGGATCACCCAAAAATGGTGTGCTATAGCACACGAAAAATCGTCGAAATGAGGCGTATGCTCGCTTCGGGGCTCGTTTGACCCTCCAAATGGGACCGGACAATCCGTGATGGCCAACCGTATGCATAGACAAGGTCTTGACGGACGTCCACGAAAAAATTTGCATTTTTGACGTCGGAATCCGGATCACCAAAAAAATGGTGTGCTATAGCACACGAAAATCGTCGAAATGAGGCGTATGCTCGCTTCGGGGCTCGCTTTGACCCTCCAAATGGGCCGGACAATCCGTGATGGCCAACCGTATGCATAGACAAGGTCTTGACGGACGTCCACGAAAAAATTTGGCATTTTTGACGTCGGAATCCGGATCACCCAAAAAATGGTGTGCTATAGCACACGAAAATCGTCGAAATGAGGCGTATGCTCGCTTCGGGGCTCGTTTGACCCTCCAAATGGGCCGGACAATCCGTGATGGCCAACCGTATGCATAGACAAGGTCTTGACGGACGTCCACGAAAAAATTTGGCATTTTTGACGTCGGAATCCGGATCACCCAAAAAATGGTGTGCTATAGCACACGAAAATCGTCGAAATGAGGCGTATGCCGCTTCGGGGCTCGTTTGACCCTCCAAATGGGCCGGACAATCCGTGATGGCAACCGTATGCATAGACAAGGTCTTGCGACGTACACGAAAAAATTTGGCATTTTTGACGTCGGAATCCGGATCACCAAAAATGGTGTTGCTATAGCACACGAAAATCGACGAAATGAGGCGTAATGCTCGCTTCGGGGGCCTCGTTTGACCTCCCAAATGGGCCGGACAATCCGTGTATGGCCCAACCGTA